>NW_020555886.1:0-25083 GCF_003254395.2 Apis mellifera
AAAAGAGATTCGAGGAATATTTTGTAAATAAACCCCAACAATTTTGGAAAAAGAGAGGCTTTCTGAGAAATAGAAGAACAAAACGATGATAGAGCAGAATGATTCATATATAATACAATAAATTAATCTTAAACAAAAAATATCGTATATTCATTTCGTATCAAAAAAAAAGAAACAAACTTATAGGACATCCTAATATATTTTGATCTAAGCTTAGAGACATTGTCAAAAAAATTTTATGATTTTTAATGTTAAATCATTCCAAGGTATTGATCATCACTTTTGGTATTTCTCGACTTATAATTATAGGAATTATCTCGCTATTTGATGTTTTTAATTTATCCTTTTGAAATAAGATGGGCAATTGCAGGTATAATATTTAATATCTTTTTCTTACTATTCCCAAGATAGCTTCCATCCTTATAACGGATTATAATATGGATCACGAAAATCTTGCTCTTTTATAATTAATTCGAGGATTACTTGACTCTTCAACCGCTATTTGGGAATTTTTACAATGATAAAATCGATTGTGTTGAATGCACTTTATTTTGTTATATGTGGATTGAAAGAGAATATGCGTGAGCATTATGTACTTAGTATTTCTTACAGAATATACATTTGTTTGAGGGCTCTGTTCATTGTAACTTTGTTCCTTTGTTTGTGATACACTTTGTTATGTGATATCGGTCCAAAGCGATAGAGTTATCGGATATCTTGATAGTTTTAACAGAGTTGGATTATAATAGAATTATAAATTTTCTATTTTGTCATTGATAAATGTATTGCTTTTTCTTGGACTCCCAACATTTTAATTCTCGTTTCTTTGCATCTGCCCATCTACTTATCGATTTATATAATCGGCCAATTGAGTTTGGTCAAGTTTTAAATTTATTTTCTAATCCGTGCGAAGGCTTGAATGACGTTATTAAAGAATTATAATCCCTTTAAATCGAAGCTGATGCATATAATCTCCAGCTTTAGAAATCTAGTTTCCCATTTCATTTATCCGCATAAATAAAATTTGTAGACACTAACGAATGTAGAATATTCTTGAAAATTATGGTCAAGTTGCCTCAACATTTTCATTGATGCCACTTCTGTAATTAAAAATAATAGGGATAAATGGAAAGTAAATTTATCTTATGGGTTTTTTCTTCTTATGGCTTAATTAACTTATTCCAAAGAATGAATGCAACTCTCAATCTCATTCGTGTTTCCGCAAACGAGATATGCTCTCTATTATTAAAATAGAGATCAAAATCTTTCATATGATAAGTATGTCTCATTGGTACATCAAAAGGCATTTAGATATCGTTATGGACATATTTAGATAATTCTCTGTTATTTTTAAGACATTCCTGACCAAGAATTCATTACTAATATTAGGTCATCGGCGAAGGTCAAACAGGATATATTTTATTTCTCGTTATTAATTTTATATTCAGGTTGTTTCTTCAACACGAAGAGAAGTAGTTCTAAAAAAATATTAAAACACAGGGTGATAAAGGATCTTCTACTTCACTCCGTGGAACAAATGGACAGTTGACCTATCGTATTGTATATGAGTTTACATATTTTGGTCATTGACTGTACTGCTTGTGAACGCCCTTTTCGTAGAGTAATGTATCAAATGTTTTTCTAATATTCAATTGTATTACGATCAAGCCTTCTTGCACTTTGTTTTATGAGATTTCGGTCAGAACATATTATTATAATATTCTTTTTTCTGGTGTAAAAAAAGATCTTTTGATAAAGGATGCAATTATGCCTTAAATTTTATATCGATTATATATAAATCTAATATAATCAATATAAGAGGAATATAATTCTCGAATTCATTATTATTCTTTTTCTTTTTAAGAAATAAGAAATAAGTGCGATTTCAAGAAATAGGCTGCAATTCAATAATTATTAAAAGATTATATAACTTCCTGAGAATATTTACTACTTCATAGGATTATAGTTGGCATTTTTTGATCTCGTCAAGGCCAGGAACAATGTCTATTTTGGTTTTGAATGATCCGATTTCTCACGTTAGATGAATGAGAGAAAATCATTGAGAAAAAAATATTTCTCTAAATCATTCAAGTTAAACAGATTTCTTTCATAATTCTCATATATATGTCTTACGTTGACGTAATGAAAGACTTGAAGAAAAAATTTCTCTTGTACCCACTGCAAACATATTTGACAAGAAGGCCTCGATTTTTCTCTAAAAATTTTAAGTTTTATATAAAAAAGATACTGCTGTTAAATCTTCTTTCGCGATCTTCTCTTGGTCTTTCTCCACCAATAGATACAACACCAGTTGGTAATACAAGAACAATTTCTTTTAATGCGATACTACTGGTGCTTATCCAGATGATGGATAATCAAGTTACAGTAACTTCTTCCATTAATTTAAAAAGTTTTAATATCATAATTTCAAAAAAGAATATTATAAAATTGGCGAAAGAAGAGGTAAGAAAAAACTCTTGTCAAACTAATTCTTACTGGCTTGTCAGTGAAAGAAAGATTGAAAAATCAAGAAAGAGAAAAAAGAATGAAAAAACATATAAAAGAATAACATATAAAAAATATATAAAATATAAATTTTTGAATAAGAAACAATAGTGATAGAGAAAAAGTGATAGAAATCAAGAAATTATAAATAACAATAAGAAAATATTATTAAAAAATCAAATAAAAATTATTAATAAACATGTATATATAAAAATAAATTAGAATCAGAAAATAAAAATGTCTTATATTTAATTTGTTTCAAAATTTCTAAACAAGAGGAACAATAAATTCATTTTAGGAATGAAATAATATATCACATAAAATCTAAAAAACTTATTGATGGAATACTCAAGTTAACAATTGCGATATCTGTATACAATTAACGAAAGACTGATATACTATTGGCATCTCATATCAAATTTTGTTTGTTTTTCAAATTTTTTCTTCCTTCCTTTCCCTCGTATAAATTTAAAATTTGTAATAAATGTATATATATATATATATATATATATATATATATATATGTGTATACATTTATTACATACACATATATATATATGTATGAATATCTTATTGTGTTATAACACGGACAATTGATTATTAATCTATATTTCTTTAACATAATTATTTGAATTGTAATTATTTATTTCATTCGAATTTTTAATTATACATGTGTTATTATTTATTCGGATTTTTTTCTTCATTTTTTTATGTTATATGTTATTCTTTGAATAAAAATACATATTTATTTTGTATTTATTTTATTTATATTTATAATATAAATTAGCATAATATATTATACAAATAATTCATTAATATTTTGTAATATTTCGGCGATTTTATGCTTGATCACGTCTCTTTTCGATCAATTTCGAAAGAGATTTCGCCATAACAGCGATTTTCATGAGTATTTTTACAATTTTTATCAAAATTGATTATTCACCAATTTATCTTTATTATCTTCGAAGATTAAGCGGTTTTAAGATTATAGAATTTGGAATTCTGTAAATTTCAAAATTTCCTCTTTTTTATACGACAATAGCGTTTTAATCGCTTGTATATAAAATAATCAGTGGAAATTGAGTGTAAAGAGTAATGTTTCCCGCTTGCAATCTCCACAAAATATCGCATGTACTATCTTCTACTATCTTCTATACTTTCTATCTTCTATCTGATAATATATCAATTTTAAGATTACCGAATTTTAAGAATTCCAAAATTTCCGCATTTTTATACGACATTTTAAACTCATTATGCTCAATTTTGGCTGATTATTCTATGACAAACGGTAGAAATAAAGTCGTTATAAAGAACGTTGTTATAAGAAACGTTATAGGAGTCGTTATAAGAAACGTTATAAGAATCATTATAAGAAATGTTATAAAGAACGGGAAATTTTGAAATTTTTAGATCTAGGTAATATTAAAATCACTTTATCTCCGAAGATAATAATAATATAATACATATATCATTATAGTTATATACATATCCATACACAAATCATATACGTATATACAAACACACCAGAAATAATATATACACGTACATACAGAAATGATATATATATATATATATATATATGTATATATATATATATATATATATATATATTATATATTATATATATATATTATATATATATATATATATATATAATTCACATAGCAAGCATCTGATGCTCATGATATATAATACAATACCATTTTCATCTTTTGGTTTGCTACATCCAGCACGTCCAATGTCGGCGCAACTTGAAAATTATATGCATCTTGTTAATTTACGCATATGGTTCATATTAATTGCGGAGCAACACAAGAATCAATTGAAAGTCATACATTTCATTATAAGTACAAACGGGTAATGTATTATATTTTTGTATGAATTTATTACAATATGTATATTGCTATTTTTACTTCATTTTAATATTTTATTATTTAATAGAAAAAAAAATTGAAAATGAAGATACTATTGAAAAATGTACTATATGTTTATCTGAATTTGAAGACTGTGAAAGTGTCAGATATAATTATTTTTTATATACGTAATAAGTAGTATTTCTTTAGTAACTATTTTTTTATTTTATATATAATATTTTTTTTAATGTTTTTATATAGGAGGCTTCCATGCATGCATTTATTTCATATAGACTGTGTCGATCAGTGGTTATGTACTAATTAATGCTGTCCTATATGTCGAGTGGATATCGAAATTTTTCTACACAAGAAATTTGAAAACACTGCGTAGTTGAAAGCCGATTTTAATCATTTGTTTTTGTTTTTAAGCATAATTAGATAATATGCTCATCTAAATATTTTAAAAAATCTTATACATGAGTAAATCTTTTTCTGACACTACTATGAATGTTGATATAAAAAATTTTATTGTGAATAATCAAAATATTGATAATGGAATAGAACTAAGTTCCTGAAGTTGTAGGCGAGATTTGTTTTGATTTCTTATCTTTGCATCTATGGATCATGGATATTAATAATAGTGTACATAAAAATGTTAGGATTGTTTATTATGCAGTATAATATTAATAAAACATGTATTTTGTCCGATAATTTATCTTGTATATAATATTTCGAATAATAACAAATTGTTAGATTATAGGAAACATATGAAGTGATACAAGTCTTCATGTTTTTTATTCTACTTTTTTAATATGTGTCATATACACATAAAAAAAGAAAAAAGAAATTTTAATTATTGATAACAGTCAATATAACGAATATAATGAAAAAATATATTCCTGTAGTAATTTTCCAATGGGTGCTATATTGATATAAATTTTATATACACTAAATATATTCTAATGATGCGAAAAGAATTAAAGATTTCATATTTGAATGATTTCTTGAGACTATGTATACTTTTCATAAGTTTTTATATTAAAAGAATTTTTTAATAAAACTAA
Source organism: Apis mellifera (assembly GCF_003254395.2). Classification (NCBI taxonomy): domain Eukaryota; kingdom Metazoa; phylum Arthropoda; class Insecta; order Hymenoptera; family Apidae; genus Apis; species Apis mellifera. Next base: position 5,423 of record NW_020555886.1, read on the forward strand.
ACTATAATAATTTATTATTAAAAATTATTTATTTTTCATAACGATATATTGTTATGAAGATATTGTTATAAGATATATTGTTCTAATCTTAGGTCTACCGGAAAGTTCTATCCGTTTTTGGAATAAAACAAAATACAAATTTTTTCTTATCGCCAATTAACTTTATTGAATAATATAATTGCCATTATTATTAATGATCTCTTGCCAGCGCGAGGGCAATTTGTATATCCCATTTTTGAAAAATGTTTCATCTTTTGATGCGAAAAATTGAACCACTGCTTGTTTGACATCTTCTTCATTTTTGAATTTTTTGCCCGTCAAAAAATTTTGTAAGGATAAAAACAAGTGATAATCAGAGGGTGTTATGTCCGGGGAATATGGGTTTCCCAGCCTACTTCTGCAATTTTTTGACATGTCCCTAAAGCGTGGTATTATCGTGGTGTAGTATGATGTCCTTCCTATTGAACATTGCCAGCCTCTTTTTTTAGACCGCTGTCTTTAAATTATCCAGTTGCTGACAATACTTCTCCGAATTGAGCTTTTCGTTCGGTTTTAAAAGCTCATAATGTATTGGTCGAATGTCCCACCATATACACAACATTCTCTTATTCAGAGTCAAATTTGGTTTAGAGGTGGAAGGGCTAGGTTTTCCGGGTTCACAATATGCCTTTTCCTTACAATGTTGTTGTATGTAATCCACTTTTTATCCCCAGTTATCATTCGGTTCAAAAAGGGCTCGATTTTGTTCCGAGCAAGCAGAGATGTGCATATGATAACTCGATCATCCAAATTTTTCTGACTTAATTCATGTGGCACCCATCTTGAATACTTTCACACCAATCCTATCTTCCGAATATGGTCAGAAATGGTTTGTTGAGCTGAATTTCTGTGATCTCCGATGTTGTCAGAAAAGGATCTTGCTCCAACATTGCCTTAACAACATCGTCGTCGATCAAAAATGGTCGTCCAGAACGTGGCTTATCAGAAAGGTCGAAATCACCTGTTTCAAATTTTTCGTACCATCTTCTGCATGTCCTATCAGAAACTGTACCTTCACCAAACACCTTCAATAAATTTCTATGCTTCTGTAGCATTTCTTCCTTGTTGAAATTCGTATAAAATACAGTGATAAATGAACTTTATCAGTCGGGTATACTATCGTTTCACACTTAAGACTAATGTGAATCAACTTTATTATAGTTTATTTGCTACGTCAGTATGTATACATTAAACGATAAAAATATAGAGTCGAACATGCAATAAATAAACATGTGTTTACGTGGCGAAAATGATATAGTCATAGATTCGGACAGAACTTTCCGGTAGACCTAATATTTCCATTTAAAATAAATTATCGATAAAGTTTCATAAAAAATGATCTTAGATAAAAAAAAACTTATTATTTTTGAAAATTTTTCACATAATTTCTTTAATATTTATTAAAATAAAATATAATTCAATTTTAATTGACTAAATTAACAATTTGTATGGTATTCAATAAATTATTCTTATTATGTCTAGTGCGCAGTAATAATAATTATTATCCTTTTGCATTTGAATGTTATCGCTATGGCGGCAAAAAAAAAAAAAATAAAAATAAGAAAATAAAAATTTATCTTTAAAATCGAATGCTGTCATAATGGTAATATGCTTTTATTATATTTGTATATTTATGATTCTGTAATCGAAAAGTATTGTAAATGTCTGTTAATCTTTAATCTAAAATATATTACTTGCAGATAATTTGTTGTTTGCTAATATTATTTTTATATGCATATAATATAATAATAAATATCAAAATTTTTTTATATATTTTTTTATATATATAAATAAGTTTCAGTCGAATATATTGACAAATATATTGACAAAATATATTGATGAATATATTGACAAAAGATATAGTATTTATATTTTAAATAAGTATGCATTTTTACTATCTTAAAATTACACATATTTTCATTAGAAATTTTTTATTCATTATTATTTTTCGAGAAATTTCCTTCATCTTTTAGGTTATCAAATAAATTTTCACCAATTTTCCAGTTCAATAGATAATGTTGATTATAAATAAAAATGATAAAGATATATTGGTATATTAGTATATTTAGTATTCATACAACTTATTTTCATTTTTATAATTTATAAATAGAAAATAAAGATGATAAAATATGCGAAAAAAAAAAAGAAATTATTGTTAACGCGCAACATCACACTTGGAAAAAATTCTATCTCAGCATAATCATATGAATCAAATAAGTCAATCAATTGTTTACTTTTTCTGAAAATAAACTATTAACAAAAGATAATGTGAAAATTGTATAACAAAAAAATGATTTTAAAGATACAGAAATTGTAATTTTTTTTATTTGAGATATTTTTAATAATAAATTTATAATAATAAATATAAATTTATAACGATTTATCATAATAAGTTGATTGTTTTTTTTATATTTATTCTATATAGGATTAGTTGAATAAAGTTTTTATTCTTTGATTTCTTAAATTTTTTCAATATTTAAATATGTATATTATACAAAAAAACATAGCAAGTAGATTTTTGTTTTCATTTTGTAATTTTTATATTATTTGATAATTAAAAAAAAAAAGATTGTAGATTTATTCATAATTTAAATTGGTAAAATGGTATAAATTTTTTAAAATAATAATCGTAATTAAATAATTAAATGATTAATTCATAATCATTAAATGATTAATTCATAAAATTTTATAAAAAATACCAACATATTTTTAAAATTTTCATTTAATATATTAATTTAGATTTTAATTATTATCTACTTTTACATTCTCTTTTATTTTAAAATCATTTTATAATTATTCTACAATAAGATATTAAATATATTTGTCGAAAATAAATTTCGAATTGTTTTTTTCTTTTATATAATTTTCTAAAAAATTTTATAATATTAACATAAAATTGTACTTATATATTGGACATATATTTATATGATTAATTAAATAAATGAACTCGTTGAAACGAGAAAAGACAATTGTCTTGCTTTGGCTTGCAACCGGAAAGAATGCAAAAGAAATTAGTTGGCTACTAATGACGTGATATATGATTGATGCGATCCGCACTCTCTTTAATATCATTTGCAGAGCACTGAATTCAACTTGTGCATGGAAAAGAGAGGGAGTACCTCTCGATCAATGGCTATATAGCCAGTTACAAGACTGATCGTTTCAGTTCTTAACTCTTCGGTCAGGATTTATCCATTTTTTTTTTTTCCCATTACTGATCCTTTGGATTTATCTAATCTTATTTTGATTCCTGAAATATTGTTACGAATTCGCGCGATGCCAATGATAAATACAGTGATCTACGTGGTCGATTTGTATCTGAGAATCACAGTTCAAACAGTTGGCTTTTTAATAAATTTAGAAGAGAATTTAAATGTGATTGTAAAAGCAAATGCAATACGATGCATTTGGGAACATAGAAAGATCAATTCACGATCTTTTTTTATATAAATGAGACAACGAGTTAATGTATAAGTTTAATGAGAGGAAAGTGATTGAATTCTTGTAACAATAATTGATTACTTTTTTGAAGAGTTTATTTTTGAAAAGATGCCTCCTCAAGAAAAGTTTGAAACGTCTGCGCATTTGAACAATAGTCGGGATAATAATTTGAATTGTCAGAACTCGATGGATATTCAAATACCGGAAGCAAATGAAATCAAAGAAGAAACGAAGGATTTAGATTTTGACGAGTTGTTACCCTATGTCGGAGAATTTGGACTTTATCAGAAGATCCTGTTTATATTGATGATTCCTTTTACTTCATTTGTGGCATGGGTTTATTTCTCACAAATCTTTATCACGTTAATACCGGAAAAATATTGGTGCTGGGTACCGGAACTGAAGAATCTCACATCCAACGAAAGGTAAATAATAATGAAAAATATATCGAAAATATTTTATATAGTAGAAAGTTAGAAGTTTAGAAGATATTTTAAAAAGAAAAATATTTTCATTAGATGAAATTAATTTTGAATATAAGATTGAAATCTGAGATCGAAACAGTAGATTTTATTCAGCTTCTTACACTTATTGATAAGATTTAAGATAAATGGAATTGTTTAAAGTAAGAGATGTGATTTTTAACACAAGAATATGATAAAAAAGTTTTTCTAAAATTTATGGAAAGAAACTCTTTAAAAAAAAAATTTCACAAAGAATTTATTTAATAGTAGGATTATTTATTGTTTATTCGAAGTCATAATTATTTGTTCAATGATTTCGATGATTTTTTATCATGAAAGATAAAAATTAGAATTGACAATTTGATTAAGATCGAAGATAAATCTTTCGTTCTGCCTGTTCTAACATTAATATCTTCACTGAATAAATAAACAGTCTCATAAAATATGTATAAAAGATTTTGATTTATTTATTGAAATATCTATTTATAAACATATATGAGATTAAAAAGATTTTTCTTAATATTAATAGTAAGATTCCATTTAATGAAGTAAGAGATAAATAAAATCTTTTATATCATGTTTCTTAATTTTCATTTTATAATAATTATATAAAAAAAATAATATAAAAAAATATTAAAATAATTATATTGAAAATTTAATAAAATTTAATAAAATTTTTCACAATAATTTTTATTTAAAAATAATGATTTTATTATTAGATTGCAATCCGATTAAAAATTAAATTGGAATTTATATAGTAAAATTTTTTCAATAAATCACTTGAATTTTATTCAATTGATTTGTTTAGTAAATTTTTAATTTTCATTTTCATTTCTGTAATTCTAATATTGTTTTAGATATATATATATATACATCAAATAAAAATATTTATAACTGTTTCAAATATATAAAATATAATAAACATATATAATAAATATATAATATCTATTATATAATAGAATTTATATAATAGAATCCTAATCAATTAAAATTATATTACTATTAGTATTATAATTATTAGTATTATAATTAAAAGATAGAATATTTTATTGTTTAAATTCTTTGTAACATAAAAAATATTGATTTATTCTTCTATTATTAATTTTTAGAAGACTGACAAAAAAATATCATAGATTATTAGATTTATATATATATGTTATGTATAATATGAATATACACTTATAAGAAATTTTTTAAATTCTTTTGCAAAATTTTTATGAAAACCTGAATCACAAAAACTATATTGGTTTTTTTATTCTCTAGAGATTAAGATATTTATTTATCTCTAATATACAAAATTCATTAAAATTCATTATTCAAATTTTTTTCTTTTTTTTTGTCTTTAAATCTAATTTTTCTTGATATAAACAATTTTTTTTATTTGAGATATTTAAATATATCTTTAGATATTTAAATATTGAAATGAATTTTTTATGTATTATTTATCTTTTTATTTATTATATACATTTGATAAAAAAAGTGGTAAATGAAAAATATAAAGATATAATAAAATGATAAGAATGAAAAATAGAAATCATTGTTGATTCAATATAGTTCAGTCTGATGAAAATTCTGATCGGATTGCGTTTATAAGTATTTATGATTGTATTAATTTTGTGATCGTATTGATCATAAAAAATTCTAGTGACGAACAATTATCAACATTTAATATCTGTTTTGTGATTCAAGATAGATCAGACACATATTAACAATCTGGATAAATGCACATATTATTTAGTTATCGATCAAGGCACGTTCAAAAATAATATTTTAATGATTTAACATAATTTTGATTTTTTTTTTAATCTCAAAACACGGTTAGATGAAAATTAATTTTTCTTAAATTAAAACTTTTAATACTTACACATTACTATAAAATATATAAAATAATCTCTTTAATTTCTAAAAACTGAAAATTACTTATTTGTAAAAAATAATAATTTATAATACTATATATATAATCTATTAATTTTTTAATTCAATTTTCATAACATAAATCTTTAATTTTTAATGATTACATAAAAAATTTAAAAATTAATTTTATATAATTATTTAATTTTATAAATTATTTACAAAAAATATTTAAACAAAAAAATTCTTTTATCGTTATACGCAATGATGTTCCAATTGTTCTTTGATTTCAATGGTGTTAATTCTGTTAAAAACATTTATACTATGTTCGGCGAGTATATACAATCATATATATACAAGCGTCGAGGTAAAATATCGCAAAAACTCAAACGAGAGTCAACGTTTCTTTTAGTAACGCGCTGTGACGAAATGTTTTTTTCGTAAGATATAACATTGAACCTTCGTTTGCTTACAACTATTGCGGTAGGTTAACAACCTTCGATGTTATTCGAATAATGTTGGAGCAGCTGGTAACAGATCGTAAAAGTCTTCATAAAACGTGTTTCTACAAATAAACGTATATATGTTACAAGACTTACATCTGTTTTACTTCTGAAATACTTGCATAGTAGAAATTATTGCTTTATTCCAATTATGAACTGATAAATAGTGAAATTAATTGAATCCTGTTTTAATTTATTATAAAATTTTAGAAACTTTGTTGCATATTATTCTATTGCAACTTTCTCGTTAACGCGCCATCCGAGCCAAAGATCTTTCGATCTATGTAAAAATTGCTACTAAGAATGCTTCATGGTAGAATAGATATTAAAATGGAAAATTATTCAGAATTTAATAAACAATTCATAACAGTATAAAGATATTAAATGTTGAATATTTAACATTCTATGGATAATGAATGTAGAATATGTGATTAAAATAGGAGTGGTTTTTGGATAGATATTATTTCAATTTCTTAACGTTTGATTTAATTTAAAAATGTTTTGATTTATTAAGAAAGCTTTTTAGTAGATTCTTAAAAATTCTTAAAATGGAAAATTATATGGAATTTATAAACAACTTGTAACAATATTTATTAATGATCGATATTTTGGCGATGCTTCTAGATAAGAATTAAATACTATTTTAATTAAATATACAATGTTTTATATAAATTATATAAAATTTTTATTTCAGATATTTTATGTATTTTAATTTTAATATAGTTTTTAAAAGAATTTGTAAAAATAGCATTCTCTATTTTCATGATATTATATTATAATTCTAATGAATATATATGAATATTATTTTAATTAAATATAAAATAGTTTAAATAATATAATAATAAATAATAATATAATATTTAAAATTTTAAATTAAAGAACTCTAATTAAAAAATTAAAAAAATATTAACATGAACATTTCTTCAATATTTGATACTTTAAAAAAATATATAGAAATGGCATCTTCTATTTTTCTTTATTTTACATAAAAAATAAATTCATCATGTAAATTGCATTTAGCAATTTCAATGAAAATAATAAAATCTTTGTAAAAATATAATTTTTCATTTTCAGTATCACATTGTTAACAATTTTAAAATTATTTAAATTTTAATCTTTAGCAGTGAACAAATTAGATATATGATCACGTGCATAAAAATTGCATTTGGCAAACAATAATCCGTAAAAATAATATTTATATATAGTAATTTATAAATTAACCTTATTAATCCACGCCTACGTTTCGATTGCACCATAAGACGTTCCATTGTTAAGACATTTCAAGAGTCGAAGGATGTGTTGCAATATATTCGCACAATACTCCCTGGATAAAATTCCTCGAGTCGGTATTATCGTGTTCGAGGCGTAAACATACTTGAACCTTCAAGCAAATAATGAGAGCGTGAATATAAAAAAATGGCGTTGAGCACGTAACATTTGGTTCGATATCGTTGATTGCGATAAAAAACGAGAAGAAACGGCAAACGTAGTTTTATGTAAAAGGCATTTACCCTGTGTATATAATTATGCAAAAATGTATAACGATAAAATATATTTCTATAATGCAATTAAAATTTTAATGAAAACTAGGTATGCACCGATAACTTTCTTGATCTCGTTTAAAATAGACATTGTTTAATGCAATAATAAATATAATGCAATTATCAATGTAAAAGCAATTTGTACTTTCTCTTTGCCAAAGAAACGCTCGTTAGTTTCTAATAATATTAATTAGTATGGTACAGATATATATATATATATATATGTACATACATATAATCATGATTTATTTAATTGAAAGAAAAATTTTTTGAATGAAAAGTATTTAGCATTTAAGGGTTGGATTATAAAGTATAATATTAATATAAAATCAATGCAAATTTTCTCTTTGAGTAATTATTTGAATTATTTTTAATTTCATATTATAATAATGAAATGATATTTTATAATAAAATTGAAATAATTAATATCAAAAATTTTAATTTCGATAATTATCTCCTTGTAACTTAAAGCTTTTAAAATTTTAATCAATCTAAAATAATTTAAAGTTTTAAGTTGTACAAAGAACAAAATAGAAATGAAATTATATTTTTTTTTCATTCGTTATTATAAATAATGTTTATAGATATTTTACGATATTTAATTATTTTTTCAATGATTTTTTTAGATAATTATTTTTTAATATTTTTATAATATTTAATTAAAAATTTTTTAAAATTATTGAAATATTTAAAAATGATTGAAAAATGACTCTTTCTACTATATTATAATTATTAAATTATTACAATTAATATAATTTAATAACAATTGAAAATTATTGCAAGAAATTATGTTGCAATATAATATGGCTGAAATAATTATTATTTAATTTAATCAACGTGATATTAAAAATTTAAATTTATGGAAAAGAATCGTATTTCTAAATACGATTGTCACTAATTCTTTCTGGCTGATCAGTGACGATCCAAATCTACTTTAAGCGATAAGAAAAATAATATCATGCATTATTCCGCTTATTATCTCAATTCTCAAAGTTTTTATCGATGAATATAGCATGAAAAATTTAGCATAAATATTTATGTCTTCGTAAAAACATATTTTTTGTTCACTTTTTTTATAATACGATTAATTACGATTTATGATGTTTGATTAGATACAGATAATTTTTCCAATAATAGTATTATCGAATGTTTCACTATCGAATCGAGATTGATGCAATTAATCGGAAATTTCTTAGAAATTATTAGAAATTCTTCTTACAAAAAAATTTCATAATAATACGGTATATAATAATTACGTTTAATAAGTATAATTACTTCAGGAAAACTATTATCTATACTAAAATTATTAAATATATAATATATGAAAGAATTTAAACGTATAATATTAAATCCTTTAATAGATATAATTACTTCAGGAAAACTATTATCTATACTAAAATTATTAAATATATAAAATATGAAAGAATTTAAAGATTTAATATTATAAAATATTATTACTATTGTATTTAAAGTTTTATTCGATAAATCAAGATTTTTTTTTTTAATATCTTTTTCTTTGATAATATTACTGATTAATCAAAGGATTCAATACAAAATTTTTTATTCATTTAAGAAATATAATTCATTAAAGAAAATATAAAAATTAACAAAGATTACGTTATAAATATTTTAATATTCTTTTTATATTTTTATATTATTACATTTGTTTTTAATATATGAATGAAAAGAATAAAAATAATATAACATAAAATAGTTTCAAGAAGTAGTGATTTATTTTCAAATTAATAATAATATCAATGGGATATTGCTTTGTTTTCTTTTTTCTTTTACAAATATTAAAAAATATATTAAGAAAATATCCAGAAATTTTGTGCCATATTGATTATATTAAATAATAATAATATATTAAATAATAGTAATAAGATATATATCTTAGTACTATTTATATTATAAATTATACGTAAATCATGAAGAAGAAATGATGAAACATTGAAATATTATAATGTTCATATAGAATATTGAAAATTATTTATTACAATGATATTATATTCTCATATGTAATAACAAAATTACTAGAATTAATGCTGCAAATTTTATGATGTTGAAAGAACATAGCGAAACTTCAGATCTCAATCTTGAGTAATTATAATGCGTGTGAATCTTTGCTACAATGATACAATGACCGTTAATATTTTTTTTCTAATAAAGTAATCATTGATATTTATAATTTAAATTGTTAATACTTATAGATGAGCATGATAATATAGATATAATAGATTATGTAATATTCTTAAAGGAAGTTTCGTTGCAATTAATTCGTTATATAATGAAAATTTATGAAATTTCATTGTTCATTACAGTTACAGATGTTCATTATATGATACAGATGTTTATTATATAATATTATATGTCAATTAAATTTTTAATTGCTTTTTCGTTTTATTTTGTGATAAATATTTCATAAAAATTTTATTATAAATATTTTATTATAAGATAATAAAAATCCAGTAAGATTTTAAAATATCGTTTTAAATATACAATATACATATCATTTAATGATATTATACAGATGAATAGAGTGAATTTCATTTAAATGTCATCATCTATGTTGACATCTATGTTTCCTATTTTATTATAAATGTATAAAAACAGACAATTGTAATTACCAATAGCGAATTATCTTAATGATGTTTATTATTAATAAATGTTTTCAACAATATAGGGATAATCAAGCAAATCAATCTTATTTAACACTGACTTATTTTTTTCTAAATTTTTACACGTTATATCAGTATATCAGTATCTTCGTTATCAAAATATTACTCAATTGATATAATTTGGTCTCAATTTTCAATTCTGCTCATATCGATAATATCATTCGCATATTCGAGTTAATTTATTTACTTTATGATTATTAATTCCATTTTGCATTTCCATTTCCAAATTTGCATATTTATAAAATTTAAAACATTATTTCAATGATAAGGTTAAAGAATGAGATATAAGATTTTGAGAACATAAAATTGTAAAATTTCTAATTCAAGAAGAAAGTTTTTGGAGAAGAAAGTTTTCTAAGAAACTAATATAAATTAAAACTAATATAAATTAAAACTTATATAAAATAAAATAATTCTTTGATAAATTCTTCGATATATTATATTATTTTACGAATCTTTTATTCAAATTGTAAAAATAAAATTATTTTAAAATAATAATTGACCGATAAATATATTTCGTTATTAAAACGAATATGCGATAACTTTATCGTAATTATTTAAGAAATAACGTATATCGAGAACTAAATTATTAATTTAAAAAATGATCCAAATATAACCAAATATGACCAAAATATACCAAATCAATTTTTTCGTAGCAAATAAAATTCCATTTAAACTTGTTTTATCGTTAAATAAATACGCAACAACTCATTCATCGATATATAAACCGATGAAATATTATTAATTTAAAAATGCTATGCTTTTGAATTAACTAATAATAAATACAACATTAATTATTCATCTGTAGAATGTTTATTTCGTATTAAAAGACATTATTATATACCGTACACTCTCTTCTGTTTCAGACTCTCGCTAGCGATACCACTCGACCATGAAGGTTATTCAAGATGTAATATGTACGATGTAAATTATACTTTGATTCTGCTAAATGAAAGCTATGTGCCGAATCCATTGTGGCCGACGAAAACTTGTCAACATGGATGGGAATTTAATTATAGCGATGTCCCTTATGCAACCGTGGCAACTGAGGTGAGACAAGAAATATTTAATCTGCAACTTCCTCTTTTCGATTGTTTTCTTTTCCTTTCATTTTATTATTTCCTTTCTTTAATTTTATTATTTACTTATTATTTTTTCTTTTATATTTTGGTATATAATATCTAAAATAATTATAATTATATAATGATAAACTATTACTATAATATATAAATTATTAATATCTGAAATATATTAATATTTAATGAAATATTTTATATTATATTTTTATTTTTTTCATTAATGGAATTTACAGATTTATAAAATTTCCTTCGGGTCCCTTAAATTTCATTAAAATAAAATACGAAAATTGTGAAAAATATCCTAATTTTTTGACTAAAAAATATATTTTTAAATAAAATAAATTTCAAGTCACTTTTGAGAAGATTATTAAAAAATTTTGAAAAATATAAAATTAGAAATGGTAAAAGAAATTTGAAGGTTAATAAAAAAGAAATGAATTTTTATTAAAAATATTAAATATGAAAAAAAATAGAATACTATTTAGTTTTTATTTTGTTTTGAAAAAAATTAATAAATAAATTTTACATAAAAAAAATCGTTTTCATTCATTTGGATATTTTCAAAAAACTGATTACAATTCATTTAATTTCAATACGGCAATATTCCTTGGATTAAGTTTGCTTGATTATCTTTTGTAATTTTTTTCTTTTATTTAAATGTAATAAATATTAAACTTAAAAAACAAAAACTGATTAAAAAATATTAAAATATTTCGTTTAAGAATGAAAATATTAAAGCCTGATAGATCAAAAAAAGACATCGATTATTATTGAAATTAATCGAGTGATGAAATAATGATGAAAAATTTGCAAAATTAATCAAGAAACAGAAGTCAGATAAGTGTATCGGGAAAATTATGATTTAAAATATAGATAATTAAAGATAAAAAAATAATATTATATAAATATTTTTTTATATCATATCTTTTTTATAAACATTTAAAATTCATAAAATTGTTCTGCCACATCATTGTAATTTTCAATTATCAAGAGTATTCTGAAACAAAATTTACTAATTAAGAATATTATAAGTTCATGAGATTATATTAAATATGATTTTATTCAATAATATATATATATATATATATATATATATATATATATATATATATAATATTATAAAGATTTTGCATCAAAATAATGAACAAATGAAATAATGATTTAAAAATCAAATAAAAATTGATATTCAAATATCAAGTGCTTGTTTTTCATCGAGTTTTTAATTATGTGCGAAATAGAATAATAATGATTTCTGATAATTCTGATAATTCTATACAAAAAATTATTTTTTTAAATGATATTAAAAGCTAATTCGATTATTTTGCAAGTAAGTTTAAAGTTTATTATTTAATATTTTACTTATTTTATACAGTAAGCTGTATAAAATTTTATAAATAATAGATTATTATCGGATAAACAAATAACTGGATAAACACAAATGCTGATTAATAATATCATAATATCATATAATAATATCATATTTATAGATCAAAAAAATAAAAACATATACATATAACATATATGTATATAACATTTTTTATACATAAAAGATATAATATAATATATCAATATATGTTAATGACATATAAAAATAATAATGAATTCCAGAAAAACTATGATTTGTCTTTATGATAATTATATTAAAATAGAAATAAATGGAAATCTATCATAATAAAATATTTTTGACAATAAATATAAAATCCTTGATCATTATTTTAAAAAAAAACTTATTTTAAGAAATTATGGAAGAATTAATAAATTAATAAATTAAAGAAGATTTATGTGATAAAATAAAGAATTCTTAGATACATTGTACAAAATATAATATTTTATAATGAAATATTATTTATTGTTAAAGATATTACGCAAATTTGATATTTCTTAGAAGAAGAAATTCTCGAATATTTTTCATTTTATATTCACCGGAATTTCATCTATTCCAGTGAATTTTTGTATTGTTTGTTAGAAAGAAAATTTTCGAAAAGTTTTAAAGAACTTCGCTTTTTATAAAAAAAAAAAAAATCTTAAATTCTATTTCTTTTCTAATAAAAAAAAAAAATCAAAGAATTGTATTTTATTAGAAACTCGAAGCTCGAAGTTTTATTAACAAATTCTTTTCTTTTTTTCAATTCTATTTTAAAAAATTTTATATACTTTTCGTTATCCAGAAGTAAATCATTCGACTGTAGTTTTCTGCTGTAGCTGGGATGGGTTTGCCAATACGATTCCTTGCCAACCGTGGCTCAAAGTATTTTCTTCATTGGCGCCATATTTGGAGGGTTAATTTTTGGATGGATCGCCGATCAATATGGCAGGATACCAGCTTTGATCGGAGCTAATATGATGGGATTTCTCGCAGGAGTGGCTACGGCATTCACGAATACCTTTTGGCAGTTTGCATTATGCCGTTTTTTTGTCGGATTTGCCTTCGATAACTGCTTTACTATGATGTATATATTAGGTAATTATTTTTTAATATTTGTATTATCTTTTTAGATTATTCATAGCGTTTCGTGTGAATTCATTTTAGAGAATTTTTGTATTATCAAAAAATGATTTAGAAAATATTAATTAAAAATGAAAGGTATAATATTCTATTATTGAAATGAAAATTTTTATGGAAAAAGTTTTTTTTTATGGAAAATTATGTACACTACATAATTACATATAAATTTTCATTAGGTAAATTTTGTTATAATATTTAAATATTTTCACAGTAATATCGATGTAGATTATAAATACATGCGTACATTACTTGATACAGTAGATATTTATTTTTTTATTTTCATCGATATACATATACTATGATACGTTATATCTTATTTGTTATATAACATATTTATTTATTTAAATACACATAAAATAAAGATTAATAATAAAATAGAGATTAAAAATAAAATAGAGATATGTTGTATAATTTAATTTAAATTAAGAATTTTGAAGATAAAATTTAGAAATAAAAAACTTGAGAATATTTATAGTAAATAGAAAGATCTTGAGACTTAAGTCATCGTGTAATTTTTGCAGCATATCGTCTTTTGTTACACTTGATTTACGACTGACCTTTTTTCAAGCAACACATGATTTCAAATTCTTTTGTGTTTGTAACAAAGCATATACTGTTATACAATAATCTTTTATTCCAATGCAATTGAAAATTTTTTAAAGTTATGGAAAAATTGAAATATCTTTACTTCCATTCTTCAACAATAACAATCAGAATAAAATTTCTGATTTTCTTTTTTTTTAAACAAAGAAAAAAATATTTTTTCGCATATATAAATATAAATAAAATAGTTAATATTTATAATATTTAAAAATAATTTATAATCATTTAATATACAAACAGTTTGATTATTTCGAGTAAAAAAGATTTTAAAGATGATTCTTGGAAGAAGAAAGTACCAACCACTTCAATTTCTTTTTAACGTATAGCATATGGTATATTAATTTTTTATTTTATTTATATAATTGTCATCAAATCTAACATTTTTAACAATTTTTAACATTTTTAACATTCTTTTCCGCATAGTTATAATAAAGAATATTCTATAAATATTCGCAAGATATAGAGAAGGGAATTTACATCATTGAAGATAAATGACATAAATTCCTTTCTTCGAGGCCTCTCATATAGAGCATTCTTCATTATAATATAGAATAAAAATATTTTAAATAAATGTTATCAGATTCGACGATAGCTTTTATAAAATTTATATAATACGTGTACAGAATATAATTTGATTTATTTATGTACTATTAAATTTGATTATTATATATCATCAATTATATTTTTATAGTAATTAACACGATAAATCTCTGAAGAATAAAAAACTGAAGAATAAAAAATTGTTATCAATTGAAATTTTTATCTCTTATAGCTAGATGAAATTCTAGCCGCAGTTCAATTGCTTAAATATACAGTTACTAAACATCTATATTATATCAGAAGTGAACGTATTTCCAGGTAGAAAGCGAATGTGATGTAATAAATAATCTTTTCAATATTTTCATGATTGTGAATATATATAAAATTTAAACAAATGTTTTCTTTGAATTAAACAATCCTAATAATATATTTTCATTATATTTTCATCATATTTTCATTTTGATATATCTATCACTATATATCACATTACTTTATTTATTCATTTTTCATAAATTATTTTAAAATTATAATTCCTGTTTTGACAAGAAATTTTTATAAATTTTTTTTAGCCTACTTCTTTTATCCGTTTCTCATTAATCTTTCTTTAAATTTTAATAAATTTCTATTCTAGGATTTTTAATAAATTTCTATTCTAGGAAATTTCTATTAGGAATTTTCGACAAATTTTTTTTATTCCTGTATTAGTAAATATTATCGAATATATTATTTTTCAAATAAATTTGTTTAAAATATTTTATATAAAATTCTAATCAATATTTCTAAGTCTGATTTAAATGAGTAATATATAATCGATATATTGAAATATTTTTGTTATAGAAAAGGTTACATATGGAATACTAATATAATATATAAAAAAAAAAAAAAATCAATGCACATATATATATGTAAAATTAATACAGTATAGAAGTAATTGATACAGGTTTCTTTGATCAAATAGCAAAGTATCCCTTTGATAGTATTCCACCCGTGAAAATTGAAACTCGAATGGTGTGCACAGACCGTGACTCGATGACTCAAGTGAGACTGGAAAAATTTATGACTTGTTCACCGAAAACTAGGCCAAGTTGACGAGATTCGTGATAATAAAAATTAATTATCGAAATAATAATTTTTCAAGATAAATTTCTTTAAAATCAATAAAAATCTTTGACTAATTCCATTGAATATTGAATATATATTTATTTACTAACATATTACAACTTTATAATATATTTACGATATAAAAAAAATAAAATATCTATTATTTAAAAACAAAGCAGTGAAAAATAGAAATGAATACTGAATTCCCTTTCAGAAATGTGTATAGTTGATGCGATGAAAGTATTGGGTTGGCAACTAAGTAATTGCGGATTTTTTCTAGAAAATCAAAGACAATTTTTTCATGGAACTAAATAACTTTATTCTGTAATGTGTTGCCCATTTTGATCAATGACCTTTTGCCATCTTTCAGGCAGCATCATAATCCCACGTTCATAAAACTTCTGGTTTTTATTAAAAAACTAAATCAGGTACGATTTGATATCATCATCATTATTGAAATTTTTACCATTCAAGGAGTTTTGTAAAGATCGAAACAAAAAGTAATCAGATGGTGCAAGGTCAGGACTATATGGTGGATGTGGCAAAACATCCCAATCAAGCTCCAATAAATTTTGACCAAAGATGCGTGTGGCCTTGCATTGTCACGATGGAATACAACACCTTTTCGATTTGTCAATTCGGGCCGCTTTTCTTCAACCGCATTGTTTAATTTCGTTGTTCAATGTAGACAACAGAATTGATCGTTCGGTTGGGTGGTAAGAGTTCAAAATAGACAATTCCTTTGTAATCTCACCAAACTGAGATTGAACAAAACCTTCTTTTGAATGAATATTAGCTTTGCTGGTTCACGTGGCCTACTCCACGATCTTTTCCGCTTGATATTGTTGTAAACAACCCATTTTTCATCGCCAGTTATCAGTCATTTTAAAAATGGATCATTTTCATTACGTTTTTTTAGCAAATCGCAGCTGTTAATGCGTTGCGTTAAATGCTTTTCTTTCAGTTCGTGAAGAACCCATGTATCGAGTTTTTGAACATAGCCAAGTTGTTTTAAGTGGTTTTCAATGCATGTATGTGATACATGAAGCTTCTCTGCAATCTCACGAGTTGTACTGTGACGATTCGAATCGATTATTGCTTTGATTAGGTCGTCATCAACTTCAACTGTACGATCAGAGCGTTTTTCGTCTTTGAGTGAAAAATCACCAGAACGAAATTTGTCAAACCAATTTTGACACTGCCGTTCTTTTAAGGCTTCGTCGCCATAAACAACTTTTTGTGAGCTTGCGATGCGTTTTTCCCTTTGTGGAAATAAAAAAGCAAAATATGACGATAATGTTCCTTTTGATTTTCCATTTTTCAACGAACACCAAACGAAAACTACGCAACCAAACAAAAAACTTTTTTTACTGATTGACAGCTGATTGCCAACTATCAAATAACAAAATGTGTTTTACATTTGGACTACGCCACCAAACCTAAAAATTAAACTGAAGCCATCTATGAATCCTCAATTACTTAGTTGCCAACCCAATACATTCAATTTCATCTCGATGAAGAAGCAATATTAGATTTGCGATTGTACTACTTATTGTTAATTATCGAAGCAAAGATTATTAGTTATCGAAGAATTTTTTAAAGAACAAATATTAGTATAATGAATGAAATCTTTCAGACGTCTTTCTTTACATTAACAACTACGAAACGGATCCTATACAATTTAATTTCGTTAAATAAGATAAAAGCAAACATTATAAATTCAAAATTAAAATAAAAAAAAAAAGGTTTATTAGATAACTAGTAACACAAATCTGATTAGCAAACAGTTTTGAACTTCAGAAAATTTAAACATTTCATTAAAATTTTAAAAATTATAATGATCTCTTCTACAATTTCACTTCCATGGCCAACCATAGCGTACGAAATGCTTGTCGTCCAGAAACTAACCAAACACGAGATCAAAGAGTAACCACTCCCGCTTGCAACGAACTGCAGAAATCGAATTTACCTTCCTTATCTTCGGATATATATACAGCCGTTTCAACAATGCACTATTTTAAAGATTCTAACAATATCTATTTCCGTGGATGATCATAACCGTTTATCGTTAAGAAAACAATCAAAATGATAAAAAATGGGAAGAGGAATAAAAAGGAAAAGACGAATAATAATTGATAAAAACAAGGAAGAAAAATTATTGATAAAAGAAGAAGAATCAGAAAGTGAAAAACGAGAGGAGAAAGAGGAACTGATAAAAAAAAGAGGAAGGAAATAAATAAATAAAAGGAGAAAAAGGAATTGATAAAAGAAGGAGAAAATGGAATTGATAAAAGAAAGGAGAAAGAGGAATTGATAAAAGAAAAAAGGAAAAGGAATTGTTAAAAGAAAAGAGAAAGAAGAATTGAAGAAAGAAAGGAGGAAGAGGAATTAATAGAGAATTGAAGAAGGAAAGAAGAGGAAGAAAAATTGACAAAAGAAAGGAGGAAAAGATACTGATAAAGAAAAGGAAAAGAAGATATTGATAAAGACAGGGAAGAAGTGGAATTAAAAAAGAAAAGGAGGAAAAGGAATATATAAGCGAAAGAAGAAAAAGGCATAAATAAAAGAATGGAAAAAGTGGAAAAGAAAATGGAAAGAAAGAAAAGGAGTTTATAAAAAAAGGATGTAAGGAAAAGGGACAAATGCACTATATTAAATATTCAAGCAATTTCCATTACTATGGATGACCATATAGACCAAGACGTGTGAACTGCTTGTCATCCAGAAACTAATCAAACACGAGGTCAAAGAGCAATCTTTCCCGCTTGCAACAAGCTGCGGAAATCGTATTTATCACATTTATCTTCGGAGATACGTTTTAATAATGCACTATTTAAAAGATTCTAGCAAATTTCTACTTTTGTGGATAATCATACCGCATAAACGCTTATTCTAAAAAAACCAAAAAAACTCATAAACGATAGCAAGAGGAATAGATAAAAGAGAGAACAAATAATAATCGATACAAGAAAGAAAGAAAAAGAATTGATAAAGAAAAGGAGGAAGAGGAATTGATAAAGGAAGGGAGGAAGAAAAATTGATAAAAGAAGGGAGGAAGAGGAACTGATAAAGGAATGGAGGAAGAGGAATTGATAAAAAAAAGAGAAAAAAGAATTGATAAAGGAATGGTGGAGAAGGAATTGATAAAGGAATGGAGGAAGAGGAATTGATAAAAGAAGGGAGGAAGAGGAACCGATAAAGGAATGGAGGAAGAAGAATTGATAAAAAAAAGAGAAAAAGGAATTGATAAAGGAATGGTGGAGAAGGAATTGATAAAGGAATGGAGGAAAGGAATTGATAAAGGAAGGGGAGAAG
>NW_020555887.1:0-24917 GCF_003254395.2 Apis mellifera
TTGACCTCGGTGTTTGGTTGGTTTCTGGACGACAAGCGTTCATACGCTATGGTCGTCCAAAGAAGTGGAAATTTTAGAATCTTTAAAATAGTGCATTATTAAAACGGCTGTATCTCCGAAGATAAGAGAGATAAATACGATTTCCGCAGCTCGTTGCAAGCGGGAAAGATTGCTCTTTGACCTCGTGTTTGGTTGGTTTCTGGACGACAAGCGGTTCATACGCTATGGTCGTCCAAAGAAGTGGAAATTTTAGAATCTTTAAAATAGTGCATTATTAAAACGGCTGTATCTCCGAAGATAAGAGAGATAAATACGATTTCCGCAGCTCGTTGCAAGCGGGAAAGATTGCTCTTTGACCTCGTGTTTGGTTGGTTTCTGGACGACAAGCGGTTCATACGCTATGGTCGTCCAAAGAAGTGGAAATTTTAGAATCTTTAAAATAGTGCATTATTAAAACGGCTGTATCTCCGAAGATAAGAGAGATAAATACGATTTCCGCAGCTCGTTGCAAGCGGGAAAGATTGCTCTTTGACCTCGTGTTTGGTTGGTTTCTGGACGACAAGCGGTTCATACGCTATGGTCGTCCAAAGAAGTGGAAATTTTAGAATCTTTAAAATAGTGCATTATTAAAACGGCTGTATCTCCGAAGATAAGAGAGATAAATACGATTTCCGCAGCTCGTTGCAAGCGGGAAAGATTGCTCTTTGACCTCGTGTTTGGTTGGTTTCTGGACGACAAGCGGTTCATACGCTATGGTCGTCCAAAGAAGTGGAAATTTTAGAATCTTTAAAATAGTGCATTATTAAAACGGCTGTATCTCCGAAGATAAGAGAGATAAATACGATTTCCGCAGCTCGTTGCAAGCGGGAAAGATTGCTCTTTGACCTCGTGTTTGGTTGGTTTCTGGACGACAAGCGGTTCATACGCTATGGTCGTCCAAAGAAGTGGAAATTTTAGAATCTTTAAAATAGTGCATTATTAAAACGGCTGTATCTCCGAAGATAAGAGAGATAAATACGATTTCCGCAGCTCGTTGCAAGCGGGAAAGATTGCTCTTTGACCTCGTGTTTGGTTGGTTTCTGGACGACAAGCGGTTCATACGCTATGGTCGTCCAAAGAAGTGGAAATTTTAGAATCTTTAAAATAGTGCATTATTAAAACGGCTGTATCTCCGAAGATAAGAGAGATAAATACGATTTCCGCAGCTCGTTGCAAGCGGGAAAGATTGCTCTTTGACCTCGTGTTTGGTTGGTTTCTGGACGACAAGCGGTTCATACGCTATGGTCGTCCAAAGAAGTGGAAATTTTAGAATCTTTAAAATAGTGCATTATTAAAACGGCTGTATCTCCGAAGATAAGAGAGATAAATACGATTTCCGCAGCTCGTTGCAAGCGGGAAAGATTGCTCTTTGACCTCGTGTTTGGTTGGTTTCTGGACGACAAGCGGTTCATACGCTATGGTCGTCCAAAGAAGTGGAAATTTTAGAATCTTTAAAATAGTGCATTATTAAAACGGCTGTATCTCCGAAGATAAGAGAGATAAATACGATTTCCGCAGCTCGTTGCAAGCGGGAAAGATTGCTCTTTGACCTCGTGTTTGGTTGGTTTCTGGACGACAAGCGGTTCATACGCTATGGTCGTCCAAAGAAGTGGAAATTTTAGAATCTTTAAAATAGTGCATTATTAAAACGGCTGTATCTCCGAAGATAAGAGAGATAAATACGATTTCCGCAGCTCGTTGCAAGCGGGAAAGATTGCTCTTTGACCTCGTGTTTGGTTGGTTTCTGGACGACAAGCGGTTCATACGCTATGGTCGTCCAAAGAAGTGGAAATTTTAGAATCTTTAAAATAGTGCATTATTAAAACGGCTGTATCTCCGAAGATAAGAGAGATAAATACGATTTCCGCAGCTCGTTGCAAGCGGGAAAGATTGCTCTTTGACCTCGTGTTTGGTTGGTTTCTGGACGACAAGCGGTTCATACGCTATGGTCGTCCAAAGAAGTGGAAATTTTAGAATCTTTAAAATAGTGCATTATTAAAACGGCTGTATCTCCGAAGATAAGAGAGATAAATACGATTTCCGCAGCTCGTTGCAAGCGGGAAAGATTGCTCTTTGACCTCGTGTTTGGTTGGTTTCTGGACGACAAGCGGTTCATACGCTATGGTCGTCCAAAGAAGTGGAAATTTTAGAATCTTTAAAATAGTGCATTATTAAAACGGCTGTATCTCCGAAGATAAGAGAGATAAATACGATTTCCGCAGCTCGTTGCAAGCGGGAAAGATTGCTCTTTGACCTCGTGTTTGGTTGGTTTCTGGACGACAAGCGGTTCATACGCTATGGTCGTCCAAAGAAGTGGAAATTTTAGAATCTTTAAAATAGTGCATTATTAAAACGGCTGTATCTCCGAAGATAAGAGAGATAAATACGATTTCCGCAGCTCGTTGCAAGCGGGAAAGATTGCTCTTTGACCTCGTGTTTGGTTGGTTTCTGGACGACAAGCGGTTCATACGCTATGGTCGTCCAAAGAAGTGGAAATTTTAGAATCTTTAAAATAGTGCATTATTAAAACGGCTGTATCTCCGAAGATAAGAGAGATAAATACGATTTCCGCAGCTCGTTGCAAGCGGGAAAGATTGCTCTTTGACCTCGTGTTTGGTTGGTTTCTGGACGACAAGCGGTTCATACGCTATGGTCGTCCAAAGAAGTGGAAATTTTAGAATCTTTAAAATAGTGCATTATTAAAACGGCTGTATCTCCGAAGATAAGAGAGATAAATACGATTTCCGCAGCTCGTTGCAAGCGGGAAAGATTGCTCTTTGACCTCGTGTTTGGTTGGTTTCTGGACGACAAGCGGTTCATACGCTATGGTCGTCCAAAGAAGTGGAAATTTTAGAATCTTTAAAATAGTGCATTATTAAAACGGCTGTATCTCCGAAGATAAGAGAGATAAATACGATTTCCGCAGCTCGTTGCAAGCGGGAAAGATTGCTCTTTGACCTCGTGTTTGGTTGGTTTCTGGACGACAAGCGGTTCATACGCTATGGTCGTCCAAAGAAGTGGAAATTTTAGAATCTTTAAAATAGTGCATTATTAAAACGGCTGTATCTCCGAAGATAAGAGAGATAAATACGATTTCCGCAGCTCGTTGCAAGCGGGAAAGATTGCTCTTTGACCTCGTGTTTGGTTGGTTTCTGGACGACAAGCGGTTCATACGCTATGGTCGTCCAAAGAAGTGGAAATTTTAGAATCTTTAAAATAGTGCATTATTAAAACGGCTGTATCTCCGAAGATAAGAGAGATAAATACGATTTCCGCAGCTCGTTGCAAGCGGGAAAGATTGCTCTTTGACCTCGTGTTTGGTTGGTTTCTGGACGACAAGCGGTTCATACGCTATGGTCGTCCAAAGAAGTGGAAATTTTAGAATCTTTAAAATAGTGCATTATTAAAACGGCTGTATCTCCGAAGATAAGAGAGATAAATACGATTTCCGCAGCTCGTTGCAAGCGGGAAAGATTGCTCTTTGACCTCGTGTTTGGTTGGTTTCTGGACGACAAGCGGTTCATACGCTATGGTCGTCCAAAGAAGTGGAAATTTTAGAATCTTTAAAATAGTGCATTATTAAAACGGCTGTATCTCCGAAGATAAGAGAGATAAATACGATTTCCGCAGCTCGTTGCAAGCGGGAAAGATTGCTCTTTGACCTCGTGTTTGGTTGGTTTCTGGACGACAAGCGGTTCATACGCTATGGTCGTCCAAAGAAGTGGAAATTTTAGAATCTTTAAAATAGTGCATTATTAAAACGGCTGTATCTCCGAAGATAAGAGAGATAAATACGATTTCCGCAGCTCGTTGCAAGCGGGAAAGATTGCTCTTTGACCTCGTGTTTGGTTGGTTTCTGGACGACAAGCGGTTCATACGCTATGGTCGTCCAAAGAAGTGGAAATTTTAGAATCTTTAAAATAGTGCATTATTAAAACGGCTGTATCTCCGAAGATAAGAGAGATAAATACGATTTCCGCAGCTCGTTGCAAGCGGGAAAGATTGCTCTTTGACCTCGTGTTTGGTTGGTTTCTGGACGACAAGCGGTTCATACGCTATGGTCGTCCAAAGAAGTGGAAATTTTAGAATCTTTAAAATAGTGCATTATTAAAACGGCTGTATCTCCGAAGATAAGAGAGATAAATACGATTTCCGCAGCTCGTTGCAAGCGGGAAAGATTGCTCTTTGACCTCGTGTTTGGTTGGTTTCTGGACGACAAGCGGTTCATACGCTATGGTCGTCCAAAGAAGTGGAAATTTTAGAATCTTTAAAATAGTGCATTATTAAAACGGCTGTATCTCCGAAGATAAGAGAGATAAATACGATTTCCGCAGCTCGTTGCAAGCGGGAAAGATTGCTCTTTGACCTCGTGTTTGGTTGGTTTCTGGACGACAAGCGGTTCATACGCTATGGTCGTCCAAAGAAGTGGAAATTTTAGAATCTTTAAAATAGTGCATTATTAAAACGGCTGTATCTCCGAAGATAAGAGAGATAAATACGATTTCCGCAGCTCGTTGCAAGCGGGAAAGATTGCTCTTTGACCTCGTGTTTGGTTGGTTTCTGGACGACAAGCGGTTCATACGCTATGGTCGTCCAAAGAAGTGGAAATTTTAGAATCTTTAAAATAGTGCATTATTAAAACGGCTGTATCTCCGAAGATAAGAGAGATAAATACGATTTCCGCAGCTCGTTGCAAGCGGGAAAGATTGCTCTTTGACCTCGTGTTTGGTTGGTTTCTGGACGACAAGCGGTTCATACGCTATGGTCGTCCAAAGAAGTGGAAATTTTAGAATCTTTAAAATAGTGCATTATTAAAACGGCTGTATCTCCGAAGATAAGAGAGATAAATACGATTTCCGCAGCTCGTTGCAAGCGGGAAAGATTGCTCTTTGACCTCGTGTTTGGTTGGTTTCTGGACGACAAGCGGTTCATACGCTATGGTCGTCCAAAGAAGTGGAAATTTTAGAATCTTTAAAATAGTGCATTATTAAAACGGCTGTATCTCCGAAGATAAGAGAGATAAATACGATTTCCGCAGCTCGTTGCAAGCGGGAAAGATTGCTCTTTGACCTCGTGTTTGGTTGGTTTCTGGACGACAAGCGGTTCATACGCTATGGTCGTCCAAAGAAGTGGAAATTTTAGAATCTTTAAAATAGTGCATTATTAAAACGGCTGTATCTCCGAAGATAAGAGAGATAAATACGATTTCCGCAGCTCGTTGCAAGCGGGAAAGATTGCTCTTTGACCTCGTGTTTGGTTGGTTTCTGGACGACAAGCGGTTCATACGCTATGGTCGTCCAAAGAAGTGGAAATTTTAGAATCTTTAAAATAGTGCATTATTAAAACGGCTGTATCTCCGAAGATAAGAGAGATAAATACGATTTCCGCAGCTCGTTGCAAGCGGGAAAGATTGCTCTTTGACCTCGTGTTTGGTTGGTTTCTGGACGACAAGCGGTTCATACGCTATGGTCGTCCAAAGAAGTGGAAATTTTAGAATCTTTAAAATAGTGCATTATTAAAACGGCTGTATCTCCGAAGATAAGAGAGATAAATACGATTTCCGCAGCTCGTTGCAAGCGGGAAAGATTGCTCTTTGACCTCGTGTTTGGTTGGTTTCTGGACGACAAGCGGTTCATACGCTATGGTCGTCCAAAGAAGTGGAAATTTTAGAATCTTTAAAATAGTGCATTATTAAAACGGCTGTATCTCCGAAGATAAGAGAGATAAATACGATTTCCGCAGCTCGTTGCAAGCGGGAAAGATTGCTCTTTGACCTCGTGTTTGGTTGGTTTCTGGACGACAAGCGGTTCATACGCTATGGTCGTCCAAAGAAGTGGAAATTTTAGAATCTTTAAAATAGTGCATTATTAAAACGGCTGTATCTCCGAAGATAAGAGAGATAAATACGATTTCCGCAGCTCGTTGCAAGCGGGAAAGATTGCTCTTTGACCTCGTGTTTGGTTGGTTTCTGGACGACAAGCGGTTCATACGCTATGGTCGTCCAAAGAAGTGGAAATTTTAGAATCTTTAAAATAGTGCATTATTAAAACGGCTGTATCTCCGAAGATAAGAGAGATAAATACGATTTCCGCAGCTCGTTGCAAGCGGGAAAGATTGCTCTTTGACCTCGTGTTTGGTTGGTTTCTGGACGACAAGCGGTTCATACGCTATGGTCGTCCAAAGAAGTGGAAATTTTAGAATCTTTAAAATAGTGCATTATTAAAACGGCTGTATCTCCGAAGATAAGAGAGATAAATACGATTTCCGCAGCTCGTTGCAAGCGGGAAAGATTGCTCTTTGACCTCGTGTTTGGTTGGTTTCTGGACGACAAGCGGTTCATACGCTATGGTCGTCCAAAGAAGTGGAAATTTTAGAATCTTTAAAATAGTGCATTATTAAAACGGCTGTATCTCCGAAGATAAGAGAGATAAATACGATTTCCGCAGCTCGTTGCAAGCGGGAAAGATTGCTCTTTGACCTCGTGTTTGGTTGGTTTCTGGACGACAAGCGGTTCATACGCTATGGTCGTCCAAAGAAGTGGAAATTTTAGAATCTTTAAAATAGTGCATTATTAAAACGGCTGTATCTCCGAAGATAAGAGAGATAAATACGATTTCCGCAGCTCGTTGCAAGCGGGAAAGATTGCTCTTTGACCTCGTGTTTGGTTGGTTTCTGGACGACAAGCGGTTCATACGCTATGGTCGTCCAAAGAAGTGGAAATTTTAGAATCTTTAAAATAGTGCATTATAAAACGGCTGTATCTCCGAAGATAAGAGAGATAAATACGATTTCCGCAGCTCGTTGCAAGCGGGAAAGATTGCTCTTTGACCTCGTGTTTGGTTGGTTTCTGGACGACAAGCGGTTCATACGCTATGGTCGTCCAAAGAAGTGGAAATTTTAGAATCTTTAAAATAGTGCATTATTAAAACGGCTGTATCTCCGAAGATAAGAGAGATAAATACGATTTCCGCAGCTCGTTGCAAGCGGGAAAGATTGCTCTTTGACCTCGTGTTTGGTTGGTTTCTGGACGACAAGCGGTTCATACGCTATGGTCGTCCAAAGAAGTGGAAATTTTAGAATCTTTAAAATAGTGCATTATTAAAACGGCTGTATCTCCGAAGATAAGAGAGATAAATACGATTTCCGCAGCTCGTTGCAAGCGGGAAAGATTGCTCTTTGACCTCGTGTTTGGTTGGTTTCTGGACGACAAGCGGTTCATACGCTATGGTCGTCCAAAGAAGTGGAAATTTTAGAATCTTTAAAATAGTGCATTATTAAAACGGCTGTATCTCCGAAGATAAGAGAGATAAATACGATTTCCGCAGCTCGTTGCAAGCGGGAAAGATTGCTCTTTGACCTCGTGTTTGGTTGGTTTCTGGACGACAAGCGGTTCATACGCTATGGTCGTCCAAAGAAGTGGAAATTTTAGAATCTTTAAAATAGTGCATTATTAAAACGGCTGTATCTCCGAAGATAAGAGAGATAAATACGATTTCCGCAGCTCGTTGCAAGCGGGAAAGATTGCTCTTTGACCTCGTGTTTGGTTGGTTTCTGGACGACAAGCGGTTCATACGCTATGGTCGTCCAAAGAAGTGGAAATTTTAGAATCTTTAAAATAGTGCATTATTAAAACGGCTGTATCTCCGAAGATAAGAGAGATAAATACGATTTCCGCAGCTCGTTGCAAGCGGGAAAGATTGCTCTTTGACCTCGTGTTTGGTTGGTTTCTGGACGACAAGCGGTTCATACGCTATGGTCGTCCAAAGAAGTGGAAATTTTAGAATCTTTAAAATAGTGCATTATTAAAACGGCTGTATCTCCGAAGATAAGAGAGATAAATACGATTTCCGCAGCTCGTTGCAAGCGGGAAAGATTGCTCTTTGACCTCGTGTTTGGTTGGTTTCTGGACGACAAGCGGTTCATACGCTATGGTCGTCCAAAGAAGTGGAAATTTTAGAATCTTTAAAATAGTGCATTATTAAAACGGCTGTATCTCCGAAGATAAGAGAGATAAATACGATTTCCGCAGCTCGTTGCAAGCGGGAAAGATTGCTCTTTGACCTCGTGTTTGGTTGGTTTCTGGACGACAAGCGGTTCATACGCTATGGTCGTCCAAAGAAGTGGAAATTTTAGAATCTTTAAAATAGTGCATTATTAAAACGGCTGTATCTCCGAAGATAAGAGAGATAAATACGATTTCCGCAGCTCGTTGCAAGCGGGAAAGATTGCTCTTTGACCTCGTGTTTGGTTGGTTTCTGGACGACAAGCGGTTCATACGCTATGGTCGTCCAAAGAAGTGGAAATTTTAGAATCTTTAAAATAGTGCATTATTAAAACGGCTGTATCTCCGAAGATAAGAGAGATAAATACGATTTCCGCAGCTCGTTGCAAGCGGGAAAGATTGCTCTTTGACCTCGTGTTTGGTTGGTTTCTGGACGACAAGCGGTTCATACGCTATGGTCGTCCAAAGAAGTGGAAATTTTAGAATCTTTAAAATAGTGCATTATTAAAACGGCTGTATCTCCGAAGATAAGAGAGATAAATACGATTTCCGCAGCTCGTTGCAAGCGGGAAAGATTGCTCTTTGACCTCGTGTTTGGTTGGTTTCTGGACGACAAGCGGTTCATACGCTATGGTCGTCCAAAGAAGTGGAAATTTTAGAATCTTTAAAATAGTGCATTATTAAAACGGCTGTATCTCCGAAGATAAGAGAGATAAATACGATTTCCGCAGCTCGTTGCAAGCGGGAAAGATTGCTCTTTGACCTCGTGTTTGGTTGGTTTCTGGACGACAAGCGGTTCATACGCTATGGTCGTCCAAAGAAGTGGAAATTTTAGAATCTTTAAAATAGTGCATTATTAAAACGGCTGTATCTCCGAAGATAAGAGAGATAAATACGATTTCCGCAGCTCGTTGCAAGCGGGAAAGATTGCTCTTTGACCTCGTGTTTGGTTGGTTTCTGGACGACAAGCGGTTCATACGCTATGGTCGTCCAAAGAAGTGGAAATTTTAGAATCTTTAAAATAGTGCATTATTAAAACGGCTGTATCTCCGAAGATAAGAGAGATAAATACGATTTCCGCAGCTCGTTGCAAGCGGGAAAGATTGCTCTTTGACCTCGTGTTTGGTTGGTTTCTGGACGACAAGCGGTTCATACGCTATGGTCGTCCAAAGAAGTGGAAATTTTAGAATCTTTAAAATAGTGCATTATTAAAACGGCTGTATCTCCGAAGATAAGAGAGATAAATACGATTTCCGCAGCTCGTTGCAAGCGGGAAAGATTGCTCTTTGACCTCGTGTTTGGTTGGTTTCTGGACGACAAGCGGTTCATACGCTATGGTCGTCCAAAGAAGTGGAAATTTTAGAATCTTTAAAATAGTGCATTATTAAAACGGCTGTATCTCCGAAGATAAGAGAGATAAATACGATTTCCGCAGCTCGTTGCAAGCGGGAAAGATTGCTCTTTGACCTCGTGTTTGGTTGGTTTCTGGACGACAAGCGGTTCATACGCTATGGTCGTCCAAAGAAGTGGAAATTTTAGAATCTTTAAAATAGTGCATTATTAAAACGGCTGTATCTCCGAAGATAAGAGAGATAAATACGATTTCCGCAGCTCGTTGCAAGCGGGAAAGATTGCTCTTTGACCTCGTGTTTGGTTGGTTTCTGGACGACAAGCGGTTCATACGCTATGGTCGTCCAAAGAAGTGGAAATTTTAGAATCTTTAAAATAGTGCATTATTAAAACGGCTGTATCTCCGAAGATAAGAGAGATAAATACGATTTCCGCAGCTCGTTGCAAGCGGGAAAGATTGCTCTTTGACCTCGTGTTTGGTTGGTTTCTGGACGACAAGCGGTTCATACGCTATGGTCGTCCAAAGAAGTGGAAATTTTAGAATCTTTAAAATAGTGCATTATTAAAACGGCTGTATCTCCGAAGATAAGAGAGATAAATACGATTTCCGCAGCTCGTTGCAAGCGGGAAAGATTGCTCTTTGACCTCGTGTTTGGTTGGTTTCTGGACGACAAGCGGTTCATACGCTATGGTCGTCCAAAGAAGTGGAAATTTTAGAATCTTTAAAATAGTGCATTATTAAAACGGCTGTATCTCCGAAGATAAGAGAGATAAATACGATTTCCGCAGCTCGTTGCAAGCGGGAAAGATTGCTCTTTGACCTCGTGTTTGGTTGGTTTCTGGACGACAAGCGGTTCATACGCTATGGTCGTCCAAAGAAGTGGAAATTTTAGAATCTTTAAAATAGTGCATTATTAAAACGGCTGTATCTCCGAAGATAAGAGAGATAAATACGATTTCCGCAGCTCGTTGCAAGCGGGAAAGATTGCTCTTTGACCTCGTGTTTGGTTGGTTTCTGGACGACAAGCGGTTCATACGCTATGGTCGTCCAAAGAAGTGGAAATTTTAGAATCTTTAAAATAGTGCATTATTAAAACGGCTGTATCTCCGAAGATAAGAGAGATAAATACGATTTCCGCAGCTCGTTGCAAGCGGGAAAGATTGCTCTTTGACCTCGTGTTTGGTTGGTTTCTGGACGACAAGCGGTTCATACGCTATGGTCGTCCAAAGAAGTGGAAATTTTAGAATCTTTAAAATAGTGCATTATTAAAACGGCTGTATCTCCGAAGATAAGAGAGATAAATACGATTTCCGCAGCTCGTTGCAAGCGGGAAAGATTGCTCTTTGACCTCGTGTTTGGTTGGTTTCTGGACGACAAGCGGTTCATACGCTATGGTCGTCCAAAGAAGTGGAAATTTTAGAATCTTTAAAATAGTGCATTATTAAAACGGCTGTATCTCCGAAGATAAGAGAGATAAATACGATTTCCGCAGCTCGTTGCAAGCGGGAAAGATTGCTCTTTGACCTCGTGTTTGGTTGGTTTCTGGACGACAAGCGGTTCATACGCTATGGTCGTCCAAAGAAGTGGAAATTTTAGAATCTTTAAAATAGTGCATTATTAAAACGGCTGTATCTCCGAAGATAAGAGAGATAAATACGATTTCCGCAGCTCGTTGCAAGCGGGAAAGATTGCTCTTTGACCTCGTGTTTGGTTGGTTTCTGGACGACAAGCGGTTCATACGCTATGGTCGTCCAAAGAAGTGGAAATTTTAGAATCTTTAAAATAGTGCATTATTAAAACGGCTGTATCTCCGAAGATAAGAGAGATAAATACGATTTCCGCAGCTCGTTGCAAGCGGGAAAGATTGCTCTTTGACCTCGTGTTTGGTTGGTTTCTGGACGACAAGCGGTTCATACGCTATGGTCGTCCAAAGAAGTGGAAATTTTAGAATCTTTAAAATAGTGCATTATTAAAACGGCTGTATCTCCGAAGATAAGAGAGATAAATACGATTTCCGCAGCTCGTTGCAAGCGGGAAAGATTGCTCTTTGACCTCGTGTTTGGTTGGTTTCTGGACGACAAGCGGTTCATACGCTATGGTCGTCCAAAGAAGTGGAAATTTTAGAATCTTTAAAATAGTGCATTATTAAAACGGCTGTATCTCCGAAGATAAGAGAGATAAATACGATTTCCGCAGCTCGTTGCAAGCGGGAAAGATTGCTCTTTGACCTCGTGTTTGGTTGGTTTCTGGACGACAAGCGGTTCATACGCTATGGTCGTCCAAAGAAGTGGAAATTTTAGAATCTTTAAAATAGTGCATTATTAAAACGGCTGTATCTCCGAAGATAAGAGAGATAAATACGATTTCCGCAGCTCGTTGCAAGCGGGAAAGATTGCTCTTTGACCTCGTGTTTGGTTGGTTTCTGGACGACAAGCGGTTCATACGCTATGGTCGTCCAAAGAAGTGGAAATTTTAGAATCTTTAAAATAGTGCATTATTAAAACGGCTGTATCTCCGAAGATAAGAGAGATAAATACGATTTCCGCAGCTCGTTGCAAGCGGGAAAGATTGCTCTTTGACCTCGTGTTTGGTTGGTTTCTGGACGACAAGCGGTTCATACGCTATGGTCGTCCAAAGAAGTGGAAATTTTAGAATCTTTAAAATAGTGCATTATTAAAACGGCTGTATCTCCGAAGATAAGAGAGATAAATACGATTTCCGCAGCTCGTTGCAAGCGGGAAAGATTGCTCTTTGACCTCGTGTTTGGTTGGTTTCTGGACGACAAGCGGTTCATACGCTATGGTCGTCCAAAGAAGTGGAAATTTTAGAATCTTTAAAATAGTGCATTATTAAAACGGCTGTATCTCCGAAGATAAGAGAGATAAATACGATTTCCGCAGCTCGTTGCAAGCGGGAAAGATTGCTCTTTGACCTCGTGTTTGGTTGGTTTCTGGACGACAAGCGGTTCATACGCTATGGTCGTCCAAAGAAGTGGAAATTTTAGAATCTTTAAAATAGTGCATTATTAAAACGGCTGTATCTCCGAAGATAAGAGAGATAAATACGATTTCCGCAGCTCGTTGCAAGCGGGAAAGATTGCTCTTTGACCTCGTGTTTGGTTGGTTTCTGGACGACAAGCGGTTCATACGCTATGGTCGTCCAAAGAAGTGGAAATTTTAGAATCTTTAAAATAGTGCATTATTAAAACGGCTGTATCTCCGAAGATAAGAGAGATAAATACGATTTCCGCAGCTCGTTGCAAGCGGGAAAGATTGCTCTTTGACCTCGTGTTTGGTTGGTTTCTGGACGACAAGCGGTTCATACGCTATGGTCGTCCAAAGAAGTGGAAATTTTAGAATCTTTAAAATAGTGCATTATTAAAACGGCTGTATCTCCGAAGATAAGAGAGATAAATACGATTTCCGCAGCTCGTTGCAAGCGGGAAAGATTGCTCTTTGACCTCGTGTTTGGTTGGTTTCTGGACGACAAGCGGTTCATACGCTATGGTCGTCCAAAGAAGTGGAAATTTTAGAATCTTTAAAATAGTGCATTATTAAAACGGCTGTATCTCCGAAGATAAGAGAGATAAATACGATTTCCGCAGCTCGTTGCAAGCGGGAAAGATTGCTCTTTGACCTCGTGTTTGGTTGGTTTCTGGACGACAAGCGGTTCATACGCTATGGTCGTCCAAAGAAGTGGAAATTTTAGAATCTTTAAAATAGTGCATTATTAAAACGGCTGTATCTCCGAAGATA
Source organism: Apis mellifera (assembly GCF_003254395.2). Classification (NCBI taxonomy): domain Eukaryota; kingdom Metazoa; phylum Arthropoda; class Insecta; order Hymenoptera; family Apidae; genus Apis; species Apis mellifera. The sequence goes on from NW_020555887.1 coordinate 13,148, forward strand.
AGAGAGATAAATACGATTTCCGCAGCTCGTTGCAAGCGGGAAAGATTGCTCTTTGACCTCGTGTTTGGTTGGTTTCTGGACGACAAGCGGTTCATACGCTATGGTCGTCCAAAGAAGTGGAAATTTTAGAATCTTTAAAATAGTGCATTATTAAAACGGCTGTATCTCCGAAGATAAGAGAGATAAATACGATTTCCGCAGCTCGTTGCAAGCGGGAAAGATTGCTCTTTGACCTCGTGTTTGGTTGGTTTCTGGACGACAAGCGGTTCATACGCTATGGTCGTCCAAAGAAGTGGAAATTTTAGAATCTTTAAAATAGTGCATTATTAAAACGGCTGTATCTCCGAAGATAAGAGAGATAAATACGATTTCCGCAGCTCGTTGCAAGCGGGAAAGATTGCTCTTTGACCTCGTGTTTGGTTGGTTTCTGGACGACAAGCGGTTCATACGCTATGGTCGTCCAAAGAAGTGGAAATTTTAGAATCTTTAAAATAGTGCATTATTAAAACGGCTGTATCTCCGAAGATAAGAGAGATAAATACGATTTCCGCAGCTCGTTGCAAGCGGGAAAGATTGCTCTTTGACCTCGTGTTTGGTTGGTTTCTGGACGACAAGCGGTTCATACGCTATGGTCGTCCAAAGAAGTGGAAATTTTAGAATCTTTAAAATAGTGCATTATTAAAACGGCTGTATCTCCGAAGATAAGAGAGATAAATACGATTTCCGCAGCTCGTTGCAAGCGGGAAAGATTGCTCTTTGACCTCGTGTTTGGTTGGTTTCTGGACGACAAGCGGTTCATTACGTCTATGTCTCCATAGAATGGAAATTTTAGATTTAATATATGCATTATTAAAACCTTATCTCCGAAATAACTTATCTCCCTTCCTTTATCAATTCCTCTTCCTCCATTCCTTTATCAGTTCCTCTTCCTCCTTCCTTTATCAATTCCTTTTTCTCTTTTCCTTTATCAATTCCTCTTTCTCCCTTCCTTTATCAATTCCTCTTCCTCCATTCCTTTATCAATTCTTCTTCCTCCCTTCCTTTATCAATTCCTCTTCCTCCTTTTCTTTATCAATTCTTTTTCTTTCTTTCTTGTATCGATTATTATTTGTTCTCTCTTTTATCTATTCCTCTTGCTATCGTTTATGAGTTTTTTTGGTTTTTTTAGAATAAGCGTTTATGCGCTATGATTATCCACAAAAGTAGAAATTTGCTAGAATCTTTAAAATAGTGCATTATTAAAACGTATCTCCGAAGATAAATGTGATAAATACGATTTCCGCAGCTTGTTGCAAGCGGGAAAGATTGCTCTTTGACCTCGTGTTTGATTAGTTTCTGGATGACAAGCAGTTCACACGTCTTGGTCTATATGGTCATCCATAGTAATGGAAATTGCTTGAATATTTAATATAGTGCATTTGTCCCTTTTCCTTACATCCTTTTTTTATAAACTCCTTTTCTTTCTTTCCATTTTCTTTTCCACTTTTTCCATTCTTTTATTTATGCCTTTTCCTTCTTTCGCTTATATATTCCTTTTCCTCCTTTTCTTTTTTAATTCCACTTCTTCCCTGTCTTTATCAATATCTTCTTTTCCTTTTCTTTATCAGTATCGTTTCCTCCTTTCTTTTGTCAATTTTTCTTCCTCTTCTTTCCTTCTTCAATTCTCTATTAATTCCTCTTCCTCCTTTCTTTCTTCAATTCTTCTTTCTCTTTTCTTTTAACAATTCCTTTTCCTTTTTTCTTTTATCAATTCCTCTTTCTCCTTTCTTTTATCAATTCCATTTTCTCCTTCTTTTATCAATTCCTTTTTCTCCTTTTATTTATTAATTTCCTTCCTCTTTTTTTTATCAGTTCCTCTTTCTCCTCTCGTTTTTCACTTTCTGATTCTTCTTTCTTTTATCAATAATTTTTCTTCCTTGTTTTTATCAATTATTATTCGTCTTTTCCTTTGTTTATTCCTCTTCCCATTTTTTATCATTTTGATTGTTTTCTTAACGATAAACGGTTATGATCATCCACGGAAATAGATATTGTTAGAATCTTTAAAATAGTGCATTGTTGAAACGGCTGTATATATATCCGAAGATAAGGAAGGTAAATTCGATTTCTGCAGTTCGTTGCAAGCGGGAGTGGTTACTCTTTGATCTCGTGTTTGGTTAGTTTCTGGACGACAAGCATTTCGTACGCTATGGTTGGCCATGGAAGTGAAATTGTAGAAGAGATCATTATAATTTTTAAAATTTTAATGAAATGTTTAAATTTTCTGAAGTTCAAAACTGTTTGCTAATCAGATTTGTGTTACTAGTTATCTAATAAACCTTTTTTTTTTTATTTTAATTTTGAATTTATAATGTTTGCTTTTATCTTATTTAACGAAATTAAATTGTATAGGATCCGTTTCGTAGTTGTTAATGTAAAGAAAGACGTCTGAAAGATTTCATTCATTATACTAATATTTGTTCTTTAAAAAATTCTTCGATAACTAATAATCTTTGCTTCGATAATTAACAATAAGTAGTACAATCGCAAATCTAATATTGCTTCTTCATCGAGATGAAATTGAATGTATTGGGTTGGCAACTAAGTAATTGAGGATTCATAGATGGCTTCAGTTTAATTTTTAGGTTTGGTGGCGTAGTCCAAATGTAAAACACATTTTGTTATTTGATAGTTGGCAATCAGCTGTCAATCAGTAAAAAAAGTTTTTTGTTTGGTTGCGTAGTTTTCGTTTGGTGTTCGTTGAAAAATGGAAAATCAAAAGGAACATTATCGTCATATTTTGCTTTTTTATTTCCACAAAGGGAAAAACGCATCGCAAGCTCACAAAAAGTTGTTTATGGCGACGAAGCCTTAAAAGAACGGCAGTGTCAAAATTGGTTTGACAAATTTCGTTCTGGTGATTTTTCACTCAAAGACGAAAAACGCTCTGATCGTACAGTTGAAGTTGATGACGACCTAATCAAAGCAATAATCGATTCGAATCGTCACAGTACAACTCGTGAGATTGCAGAGAAGCTTCATGTATCACATACATGCATTGAAAACCACTTAAAACAACTTGGCTATGTTCAAAAACTCGATACATGGGTTCTTCACGAACTGAAAGAAAAGCATTTAACGCAACGCATTAACAGCTGCGATTTGCTAAAAAAACGTAATGAAAATGATCCATTTTTAAAATGACTGATAACTGGCGATGAAAAATGGGTTGTTTACAACAATATCAAGCGGAAAAGATCGTGGAGTAGGCCACGTGAACCAGCAAAGCTAATATTCATCAAAAGAAGGTTTTGTTATCAGTTTGGTGAGATTACAAAGGAATTGTCTATTTTGAACTCTTACCACCCAACCGAACGATCAATTCTGTTGTCTACATTGAACAACGAAATTAAACAATGCGGTTGAAGAAAAGCGGCCCGAATTGACAAATCGAAAAGGTGTTGTATTCCATCGTGACAATGCAAGGCCACACGCATCTTTGGTCAAAATTTATTGGAGCTTGATTGGGATGTTTTGCCACATCCACCATATAGTCCTGACCTTGCACCATCTGATTACTTTTTGTTTCGATCTTTACAAAACTCCTTGAATGGTAAAAATTTCAATAATGATGATGATATCAAATCGTACCTGATTTAGTTTTTTAATAAAAACCAGAAGTTTTATGAACGTGGGATTATGATGCTGCCTGAAAGATGGCAAAAGGTCATTGATCAAAATGGGCAACACATTACAGAATAAAGTTATTTAGTTCCATGAAAAAATTGTCTTTGATTTTCTAGAAAAAATCCGCAATTACTTAGTTGCCAACCCAATACTTTCATCGCATCAACTATACAAATTTCTGAAAGGGAATTCAGTATTCATTTCTATTTTTCACTGCTTTGTTTTTAAATAATAGATATTTTATTTTTTTTATATCGTAAATATATTATAAAGTTGTAATATGTTAGTAAATAAATATATATTCAATATTCAATGGAATTAGTCAAAGATTTTTATTGATTTTAAAGAAATTTATCTTGAAAAATTATTATTTTGATAATTAATTTTTATTATTATAATTTTAAATAGATTTGAAACTCTAGCTTGAATCTTGGTTTTATTATAAAACATATACAAGAATAAGCTTTACATCGAAGTAAAAATAGTCACGATTAATCAATCGCGTGACAAACATTCGAGGTCGATCTCTTAATATCGATCTAAAAATTTTTATACTTATTATTACATACAGGATACATGATTCTATGTCATAATGATCAGTTTATTTTTATCTCGACTTATGTTTTTCAAAATTCACAATTTTATTATTTCTTTTGTATATATATATATAAACACTGATGGCAGGAAAAAATGGTTTGGTTTACCATAATAATATCAAATAATCAAAAACGATAGTCATTTTATTATAAACATTACTTTAATCTAAATTCTTAATTTAATTTTTATGATAATTAAAGATTTAAATTTAAAATTTTTAATTTTTAATCATTTTTGATGGGAAATTAATGATGACGATTCTGAAATAAGATTACTTTTGCAACTTGCTTTATACTAATATTGCATAATTTTTTAGAAGACTAATAATTATTCACTAGAAATCGAATATTTCGTTACAATTTTTCCACTTCTATAATCGAGCTTTTGAATTTTTTGGATTTTATGCTCGATCTTCGTATCATATTGCTCCTTAAAGTTTCACCACGGAGAGATGCTCTCATCGAATTTCTCGTGCTGCATTTAGAAAATGATCTGAATATGGTGACTGGTGGTATTTCTTCGTCTTTACGTTTTCTGAAAAATTGAATTTAAGAATAAGTTTTAAAAATCATAAATTGATTAGGCTAAAAATTTCTTATTTAGTAAATATTTATACGCATAACAATCTCGCATAATGCATAACAATTATGTATAACATTATTATCTGCCATTAAATTATTTGATTACTTATTATTATTTTTATTATTATATTTTAATGATTATTATTATTGCTCTTTTTAATCACTAAAAATCAATCTTATTAAAAATAAAATAAAAAATTTCTCAAATAAAAATTAATAAAATAAAATATGTGAAACTAATGCAAATTATATATAATTTAATATTTAATATTTAATAATTAAATTTATAATTAAGTTTTTGATTTTTTTTAGGATTTTCATTGTAATTTTTAACTATATACAATATAATATTAAGGCAAAGCAAAAATTATCAACGTAAATATTTCTATAATATATATAACATTTTACTAAATAATAAAATTTTATTATCAGTAAATTATAAATGTTTATGCAAAATAAAAATGATTAAAAAAATTAATTTAAATGAAAATTTGTTTCATTTTTTTAAATATTATAATGCATACTTTAAATATTTTGTGTTTTTTTTCGTATTTTATATATACATATATATTTTGTAAATTTTATACATTCAAATTTTTAAATAAATGCATAAATATCCGCAATCTAGTTATCAAAATTTGTTTATTCTTTTTAAATTTACTAAAAAAATTAATAATATCAACATATATCTTAATTCAATATTTTAAATAATTAAAAATTATAAAATTATTCACATTTAATAAAAAATTTAAAAATCTCTTATGAATTTCATATAAATAAATAAGAAGATTAAAATTTTTTTTTCTAATCATGGTTTTACCTTTCGATACAAGGAAAGTCCCACATTTTCTGATCTTTTCCAAAGTCCTCTCATCCTGCAGCGTTTGCGGAAGATCTTTGTCTAACGTTTCCGGTAGAAACAAAGTCAGAAGACCACATATAATACCAAGAGTACCTAACACAAGTAGAGGCAAAATCGATGAAACGACATCAAGATACACGACAAAGGGTGCAAGGATACTGGCGACGTATCCCATTATGTGTATCAGAGCTACACCCTGAGCTCTAACTACCGTCGGCAACACTTCAGCTGCATATTGGAGACCAATATTGTACGAGATATTTATCCAAAATCGACCCAGAATTGCCAAAGTAGCTGTATAAATATCTGGAAAAAAAATATTAAAGTAAAATTTTAATTTTTTTAACAAAAAATTTCATTTTAATTAAAAAATAAAAAAACATCAAATTCGTTTTATTATCTTTAGATGATTTATTTTAATTTATATATTTATTTATCTTAATTTATATCATATTATTATTATGCTCATTCATTTTCCATATCTTTACATGTATTTTATGCAAAGAAGAGATTTTATTAATTTTTTGTAAATGGATGTAAAAAACGCACAAAGATTAAATATTTATATGCTTTTTTTAAATAGCATCATGTATTTCTTAATGCATTTTATTCTCATATTTTTGGTAAAAAAATATATTCAATCCTTTCAAAAATCATTAAGAGATATTTTAATTTTAGTTTTATTATAAAATCATGATTTTATGCTAATATTGATAAATGAAACTAACATAAAAACATTAACATAAGAAAATTATGATTCATTATGAATCATAGCAATATAAAAATTAAAATATTTCTCTAAAATTAATAATTTTTTAATAAATTTTATAATTTTATATTTTTTTTTATGGAAAATATTAGTCTACTGCAATTAGTACATTAAAAAATATATTATTCATATATATTTAAAAAAATATATTCAATCTTTATGTGTCTTTTTATACAGAAAAAAAAATCTTCATGTGTTCATATACAAAAAAAAAACATTATAATATATTTTTAAAATTAATCAACTTATATTTTTCGATATGAATAATGACATAAATCAAAATGATAATATCAAATAAGCCATAAATCACATATATTACAAAGAAATACTTCGTAAAATATAAAATACTATTCGCATAAATTAAATTTATCATAATAAACCATAATAAGTTTTGAAACCATTTATTTTACTAAAATAAAAAAATAACATAATTTATATTTCAATAAAATATAAAATATAAAGTAAAAAAAGAAATATACAAACGATTGGAAACTATAGAAGCCCAAATGCTGAATACACCGGAAATGACAAGAGAACAGCAAGCTAGCCATCTTCTACCCCATCGATCAAGAACAAGCGTAAGGAACGTGTCTGCGGGCAATTCGGTTGCTGCAGCAATCGTGAATGTGACAAACACGTTCAAGCCTAAATTATTGACGTTTCGTACGTGACCATCGAATACTAAAGAAATCGCCATCCTAAGTAACGGAGAAAAGAAACAATTCTATGCGATGAAAGAATTCTGCAATTTCAATCTTACAAATTTTTTGATATTTGTAAGATAATACATACCAGATAATAATGAATAATATGGTGATATTTCGTAAACGTGGTGTTTTGAATAAATCCAATACCGAATATGTTTTATCAGCTTCCTCCTCTTTGCATATTCTAGCACAAGTTTCCTATTAATGCCAAATTTCAAAAACTTTTTAATATTTATTATAATATAATTATATATATAATTATTATTTCTATTTATATAATAATAAAATATTTTAATTTGATATTTATAAAGTTTCACGAAATATTACATTAAGTTATAGTAAAATAATATCAACTTCGCGAATATAAATATACATATATATGTGTGTGTATATTTAATTTTGAAATCATAAATTTGTAAATGTTGTAAAATTATTACATCTATTAAAAAATTTTTTTATTCGTATATCGATAAATTTACTATTCGTTCTACTTATATCTATATAAAATTTTTAATATCATTCTATTTTTAATTTCAGTAATTTACTAATAAAATTATAATCTTGGGAGTAGGATATATCAATAGCAAATAATAATAATAAATAATAATGATCATTTAGTTGGATTTGAAAATCTTTTGAATCTTAGGAAGATAAAAAATTATAAATTTAATCTTAAATAAAAAAATAATATAAATATATAAAAAGTAATATAGAAATAATAGATAATTAGATATTAATATAAGATTAACATTGAGTATAAATTGTAACAATTGTTAAATATGTTGTAATTCAAAATAACGATTAAATTTACATAAACCAAATATTTACTTGCAACATTTATTTCAAAAATACAGTATAAATATTTTTCATAATTGTATTTATATTTTTTTTTAAATTCATCGATACGAGTGATTAAAAATAGAAATATATTATGTTCAATTATATTGCTTAATCTATTAATTTAATAGATTACTCTCTATTGATTGCAAAATATTTTAAAAATATAAAATATCATAAAATGAATTTATTATAAAAAATAATATGTCAATAATTTATCTTATCAAGAATCAATATAATTTTATTATTAATCCAATATATATATATATAGATATATATATATATATATATATATATATATATATAAGACATTATGTAGAATAATGAAACAGATAATTACATAACTACAAAAAATAAGTTTTTAAAAAAAAATAAATAAAATTTTTATTTAAAACTTGTTGAATATATTAAGTTGAATTGAAAATTTTTAATTCAGGTACAAGAAAAACTAGTTAATTCGTGATTAAATACGAATGAACTATTAATAAATAATTTAACCAATAACCAATAATTTAACTTTAACCAATTTCATTTGAAAAATTTTTAAAGTTCATTTAATCGAATAACAAAGGCTTAAATTAAAAAATAATATTCTTTCTTCTTATTGATTTATTCGTGCAAATTATCATTTTTAGAATTACTCCTTTTACTTGATTGTATTTATATTATTTTACATGATAGCTTGATACGTACAAAATACAATAAAGAAATATTATAGAAAAATTGATTTCTTACACGGAATCGTTTGTAGACGTCATCGGGTACCTTGGTGCCGTTTATTCGCTCGAATTTTCCCAGAATATCGATGGCCTTGTCCACTTGACCTTGGCTGACCAGCCATCGAGCGCTTTCCGGTATCAACCATGGTGTCGCTACGGCTAAAATAAGAGGAACTGAAGTTGCGATGCAGGTCATCCTCCAATCGAGTAAAAAATAGGCGATCCATGGTAAGATACAAGACGCGAATGTAAGAACATGGCTATCGACATATTCGCCACAAAAGTTCGCCATTTTGGTCCAACGTATTCTAACACTGGAATAAAAAGAACATAATCTTTTATCAAAAAATCATTTGTGAAAATAATATTCGATGAAAAAATTTTAAATTATAACTATATATAATAAATTAAATTTAAATTATTTAGATTAGATTTCTATAAAATTCTGTCTTATAAATATAAAAAATAATTATATTTATTATTATTAAAAGTTTGCTATTTCAATCCAATGCTTTTTAATGGAAAATATAATATTTTAAAATTGTAAGAAAAATGTCATTTGTGAGAAAAATATTCAACGAAGAAAGAATAAATATAAAATTTCATAAAACTTCAAATTATAAATATAAGAAATTTAAGAATAAATATTTAAATAAATTTCCATAAAATTCTTTTAAAGAATTCTCTTCTTATCTTTCAAATAAGATATATAGATGTAATAAGATTTCAATTAATCGCGATTATCTTGAATCTCGATCATCTAGATGAATATTTAAAATATAAAAGTAAAAAAAAAAATTTGTATTATAATACATAAAAAATGCGTAATTCATAATTATTTCTTCCCGAGCCCTAATTATCCGTAATTAGATTTTTTATTTATTCATACTTTCCTTTATTTATTCATATTTTTTATCATTTAAATCAATTAATTAAGATCCCAAAGTAAATGATTATGATTACTATTGAACATGAAAGTTCGCTATCTTGATTCAAAAAAGTTATTAAAAAAAATTATTAAAATAAAAAATATAATATTTTAAAAATCATTTGTAATGTAAATCAAATAATATTCAAATACTAACAAAAAAAAAGAAAAAATGTAACAAAAATTGTAATAAGTATAAGTATAAACTTAAACTTTTTTATCACAATATCTCCCTATTGTGATTCATTTCGAAATGAAAGAATAAAAAAGTGAAACTAATAAAAGTAAAACTAATGATATTAGAAGATATAAAAATTTCAAACAAACAAGTGTATTTAATATGATTTGAACGTTGTAATTTTTACAAAAAAAAAAAATTGTAGTCAATTATAATGAAACTACTATTTATAACTAATTGAAAGTATTCTGGATTAAAAACAAGACATTAAGTGTTAACAGTGTTTTTCGTTAAGAACAATTACTCTCTATTTCATGGTAAGGTATGGTAATATACTCACGAGACTAATTATTATCTCTTTGTTCGAAAGTTATTTCGAAGTCGATATTTCGATCATTCGAGGGTCGCTTTAATTTCTGTGATCCAATAAATAATCGAATAGTATTTATCTATATATAGCAAAAAAGTTTTACAGTTTAAGAATTTTTTGAATAAATAAATAATGTTTATTTAAAAAAAAAACTGCGATAAATAATTCTTGTTCAAATTACGATTGGTTAATCTTCTATATGAGATAATTAATTATTATTTCATGATTGCGATAAATTTTTTAAATATATAATAAAATAACAAAAATTAACAAATAAATTAATCGAAATAGATCATAATTTAAATATATGTCAGGATTTATATCTTTTATTCATAATAGTTCTCTAATAAAGTAACATAGTCTAATAAAGTTACGTTCGACAAAATCGATTCTTTTTGAGTCGATTTGATTCAAATTAAGTCCTGATACTATATTAATTATAAAATATAATTCAAATGATATTCATATAAATTAAATAAAAAATTGTAAAAATTATAATATAATATTTTATAATATCATATTTTAATTGTTTTTTTTTATACATATATATTTTTTAAATATATTCTGCTTATAACAATTTAATGTTTTCTCATTTCTTATGATGAATAAATTGATCAAGAAAAGATATTATTTTTATTAAAAACATCATAGAAAGAAAAGATCAAAAATATTTCTTTCGTTCTATTCGTTTTATTAATTTTATCAATTAAAAAAGAATCTAATATATATATTATTCCGCATTTATTATAATTCATAGATTTCTATGAATCGCGATTCTTGAGCAGTTATTTTAATCAAGTATATAAAAAATTTTGCAAAATTTTATAAAATTTATAATAATCTTTAATAATACGAGATAATTAAAAAAAAATATTTAAAAAAATTTAAAAATTAATATAGTATATACCAAAGGGAAACGAAAAATCAACATTGATCTTGTAATCGATTTTTTCAACGTGGAACAATAGATTTTTATCATCGATATCGTGAATTTTTTCGCAATATTGAATATGAAAAATAAAGGAATTGATCAGAAAAACATTAACTTAAAGTTTCGATATAATTATTACATATTGTTATTAATTAATATTAATATTAGAAATTATTTCACAGATACATTTATATATTTTACTTAATATGATTTGAACAAGAACTATGATAATGATAACTATGAAAATTTGAATATTATATATACCTAATAAATGTGCTATCCTTAAAAAAGATTAGTTAATAGTTTTTAAATACTTTTTTAAGATATATGTTCCAGTATGTAAAATAAAATACATCGATACTTATCTTGTTAGATAATCGATTGTCCAAATAAACAAAATTAACATAATATCGAAATTATATTTTTACGTAATTATTTAGTATTATAAAAAAATCCATATTATTTATAAAAAGAAATTTTATTTTAGAAAAGATTATAATTGCTATAATTTAATTATTATTCACATTTTTTATAACGAATAAAGCGATCAAGAAAATAATATATTATTCTCATAGAAACGGTATAGAAAGGAAAAGTTAAAACTCCCTCTTGTTCTTTCTTGTTC
>NW_020555888.1:0-24436 GCF_003254395.2 Apis mellifera
TACAAGCCGTGTGTTTAATAATGCACTATTTAAAGATGTCTTAAAATTTCATTTTCCACTTCTGTTGGACGACATAGCGTATGAACGCTTGTCGTCAAACAACCAAACACGAGGTCAAAAGGAGCAATCTTCCCCGCTTGCAACGAGCTGCGGAAATCGTATTATCTTCTTATCTTCGGAATACAGCCCCGTTTTAAATAATGCACTATTTTTAAAGATTCTAAATTTCCACTTCTTTTTGACGACGCATAAGCGTATGAACCGCTTGTCGTCCAGAAACCAACCAACCACACGAGGTCAAAGAGCAATCTTATCCCGTTGCAACGAGCTGCGGGAAATCGTTATTATCTCTCTTATCTTCGGAGATACAGCCGTTTTAAAATGCCACTATTTTAAAAGATTCTAAAACTTTCCACTTCTTTTGGCCGCCCTCAGCGGCTGACGCTTGGTTGACCGTCCCACCACCAACACCGGGTCAACGACGCATCTTTCCGCTTGCAACGACGCTGCGGAATCGTACTTTCTCTCTCTTTCTTCGGACGATACAAGCCGTTTTACACTAATCACTAATTTTAAAGATTTAAACCCTTTCCACTTCTTTGGACGACCATAGCGTGATGAAAACGGCTTGTCGTCCAGAAACCACCACCAACGGAGGTCAAAGAAGCAAATCATTCCCGCTTCCAACGAGCTGCGGAAATCGTATTATTCTCTTATCTTCGGAGATACAGCCGTTTTAATAATGCACTATTTTAAGATTCTACAAATTTCCACTCTCTTTGGACGACCATAGCCGTATGAACCGCTTGTCGTCCAGAAACTCAACCCCCACGAGTCAAAGAAGCAATTCTTTACCCGCTGCAACGAGCTGCGGAAATCGTATTTATCTCTCTTATCTCGGAGATACAGCGGTTTTAATAATGCAGCTATTTTAAAGATATATAATTTCACATTCTTTGGACGACCATGCGTATGAACCGTGTTGCTCCGAAAACCAACCAAAACACGGAGTCAAAAGAGCAATCTTTCCCGCTTGCAACGAGCTGCGGAAATCGTATTTATCTCTCTTAGTTCTTCGGAGATACAGCCTTTTAATTAATGCACTATTTATAAAAGATCTTAAATTTCCACTTCTTTTGGACGACATAGCGTATGAACCGCTTGTCGTCCAAACCAACCACACACGAGGTCAACAGAGCAATCTTTCCCGTTGCAACGACCTGCGAGAAAATCGTATTTATCTCTCTATTCTTCGGAGATACAGGCCGTTTTAATCAATGCACTATTTTAAAGATTCTAAAATTTAACTTCTTTGGACGACCTATAGCGTATGAACCGCTTGTGTCCGAACAAACCCAAACACGAGGTCAAAGAGCAATCTTTCCCGCTTGCAACGAGCTGCGGAAATCGTATTTATCTCTCTTATATTCGGGAACAGCCGTTTTAATAATGCACTTATTTTAAAGATATCTAAAATTTTTCCATTCTTTGGACGACCATAGCGTATGAACCGATTGTTCGTCCAGAAACCAACCAACACGAGGTAAAAGAGCAATTTCCCGCTTGCAACGCCTGCGGAAATCGTATATCTCTCTCTATCTTCGGAGATACGCGTTTTAAATTAATGCACTATTTTAAGATTCTAAAACATTTCCACTTTCTTTGGACGACATAGCGTATGACGCTTGTCGTCCAGAAACAACCAACACGAGGTCAAATGAGCAATCTTTCCCGCTTGCAACGAGCTGCGGAAATTCATTATCTCTCTTATCTTCGAGATACAGCGCGTTTTAATTAATGCAACTATCTTTAAAGATTCTAAAATTCCATTTTGGACGACCATAGGTATGACCGCTTGTCCGTCAGAAACCAACCAAACACCGAGGTCAATAGAAATCTTTCCCGCTTGCAACGAGCTTGCGGAAATCGTATTTATCTTTCTTTCGGAGAATACAGCGCGTTTTTAATATCACTTTTAAAGATTCTAAAATTCACTTTTGGACGACAAGCGTATGAGACCCGCTTGTCGTCAGAAACAAACCACACACGAGGTCAAAGAGCAATCTTTCCCAGCTTGCACACGAGCTGAATCGTATTTATCTCTCTTATCTTCGGAGATACAGCGTTTATAATGAACTATTTTAAAGATTTACAATTGCACTTCTTTGACGACCATAGCGTATGAAACCGCTTGTCGTCCAGAAACAACAAACACGAGTCAAGAGCAATCTTTCCCGCTTGCAACGAGCTGCGAAAATCTATTATCTAACTCTTTACTTCGGAGATACACGCGTTTTAAAATAATGCACTATTTAAAGATTCTAAAATTTCCACATTCTTTGGACGACCATAGGTAAATGAACGCTTGTCGTCCAGAAAACAACAAACAGGTCAAGGAGCAATCTTTCCCGCTTGCAACGAGCTGCAGGAAATGTATTTATTCTTCTGATCTTCCGGAGAATACAGCCGTTTTAATAATGCATCCTATTTTTAAAGATTCTAAAATTTCCACTTCTTGAGACGAACCATAGCGTACTGAACCGCTTGTGTCCAGAAACCAAACATACACGGAGGTGTCAAAGAGCAATCTTTCCCGCTTGCAACGAGCGTGCGGAATCGTATTTTATTCTTCTTATCTTCGGAGATACGCCGTTTTAATAATGCACTATTTTTAAAGATTCTAAAATTTCCACTTCTTTTGGAGACCATAGCGTAGAAACCGCTTGTCTGTCAGAAACCTAACCAAACCACGAGGTAAGAGCATCTTTCCGCTTGCAACGAGCTGCGGAATGTATTTATCTTCTTATCTTCGGAGATACAGCCGTTTTATAATGCACTATTTTAATGATTCTAAAATTTCCACTTCTTTGGACGACATAAGCGTGATGACCGCTTGTCGTCCAGAAACAACCAACACACGAGGTCAAAAGAATCTTTCCGCTTGCCACGGCTGCGGAAAATCGTATTTATTCTCTCTTATCTTCGGAAGATACAGCGTTTTAATAATGCACTATTTTAAGATTTAATTTCACTTTTTGGACGACTAGCGTATGAACGCTTGTCGTCCAGACAACAACCGGGTCAGGCATCTTTCCGCTTGCAACGAGCTGCGGAATCGTATTTTTCTCTTATGTCGGAGATACACCTTTTAAATAATGCACTATTTTAAAGATTCTAAATTTCCCACTTGTTTTGAACGACATAGCGTATGAACGCTTGTCGTCCAGAAACCACCAAACACAAGGTCAAGAGCAATCTTTCCCGCTTGCACGAGCTGCGGAAATCGTATTATCTCTCTTATTTACCGAGAATTACAGCCGTTTTAATAATGCACTATTTTAAAGATTCTAAATTTCCACTTCTTTGGACGACCATAAGCGTATGAACCGCTTGTCGTCCAGAAACCAACCAAAACGAGGTCCAAAGAGAATCCTTTCCGGCTTGCAACACTTGCGAAATCGTATTATCTCTCTTAATCATTCGGGATACGCCGTTTTAATAATGCACTTTTAAAGATTCTAAAATTTTCCACTTTCTTTGGCGCCATAGCGTATGACGCTTGTCGTCCAGAAACACCAAGACCGGAGGTCAAAAGGCAATCTTTCCCGCTTGCACGAGCTGCGAAATCGTATTTATCTCTCTTATCTTCGGAGATACAGCGTTTAATAAATGCACCTATTTTAAAGATTCTAAAATTTCTCACTTCTTTTGGACGCATTAGCTAGAACCGCTTTGTCGTCCAGAAACCAACCAAACACGCACGGTCAAAGAGCAATCTTTCCCGTTGCAACGAGCTGCGGAAATTCAGTAATTTATCTCTCTTAATCTTCGGAGTAACAGCGTTTTAATAATGCACTATTTAAAGATTCTAAAATTTCACTTCTTTGACGAACCATAAGCAGTATGAACCGCTTGCTGTCCAGAACCAACAAACACACGGAGGTAAAGAGCATCTTTCCCGCTTGCAACGAGCTGCGGAAATCGTATTTATCTCTCTTATCTTCGGAGATACAGCGTTTTAATAATGCACTATTTATGACAGATTCTTAAATTCCACTTCTTTTGAACACCATACGTATGAACCGCTTGTCGTCCAGAAAACCAAACCCAACACACGAGGTCAAAGAAGCATCTTTCCCGTTGCAAGAACTGCGGAAAATCTTATTTATCTCATTTATCTTCGGAGATTACAGCGTTTTAATAATGCACTATTTTAAAGATTCTAGAATCATTCTATTGACGACCATAGCGTTATGAACCGCGTGTGTCCAGAAACCAACAAACACGAGTCAAAGAGCAATCTTTCCCGCTTGGCAACGAGCTGCGGAAATCGTATTTATCTCTCTTATCTTCGGAGATACAGCCGTTTCAATTAATGCACTATTTTTAAAGATTCTAAAATTTCCACTTCTTTGGACGAAACATAGCGTATTGAACGCTTTGTCGTCCAGAAACCAACCAAACACGAGTCAAAGAGCAATCTTTTCCCGCTTGCAAACGAGCTGCGGAAAACGTATTTCAATCCTCTTATCTTCGGAGCATACAGCCGTGTAATAATGAACACTATTTAAAGGATTCTAAAATTTCCACTTCTTTGACGACCATTAGCGTATGAAACCGCTTGTCGTCAGAAACCCAACCAAACCCGAGGTCAAAGAGCAATCTTTCCCGCTTGCAACGAGCTGCGGAAATCGTATTTATCTCTTATCTTCGGAGATACAGCCGTTTTAATAATGCACTATTTTAAAGATTCTAAAAATTCCACTTCTTTGGACGACATAGCGTAGAACCGGTTGTCGTCCAAAACCAAACCAAAACACGAGGTCAAAGAGCAATCTTTCCGCTTCAACGAAGCTGCGGAAATCGTATTATCTCTCTTATCTTCGGAGATACAGCCGTTTTTAATAATGCACTATTTTAAAGATTCTAAAATATCCTCTTCATTGAACTATTAATTTAAAATGTTTACTGATATCTTCATTAATCCTTAGTGCAATAAAAAAAGTGTATTTTATTAATGTAATATAAAATCGTATTCTCTGTTGTAAACTTTTTACTCGGAGAACAAAGGAAACACGATCGTATCGCTCCGCGTCCGAAAACCGAATGTACACAAACGTTTACATCATTAACCTTCGTATTATTCTTTTTGTCGATATTTCGGTACGAGTTTATGATGTTCAACTTAGTATTTTAATAATTTCCTTTAGTAGTTTACTTCAAAATACTTCTTAAATCACGTGTAAATATTTCTTTGTCATTACGGAAATTGTTTTTCTTTACATTCCAATGGTTAATCAATATATATTTTCTTCGGAGATACAGCCGTTTTAATAATGCACTATTTTAAAGATTCTAAAATTTCCACTTCTTTGGACGACCATAGCGTATGAACCGCTTGTCGTCCAGAAACCAACCAAACACGAGGTCAAAGAGCAATCTTTCCCGCTTGCAACGAGCTGCGGAAATCGTATTTATCTCTCTTATCTTCGGAGATACAGCCGTTTTAATAATGCACTATTTTAAAGATTCTAAAATTTCCACTTCTTTGGACGACCATAGCGTATGAACCGCTTGTCGTCCAGAAACCAACCAAACACGAGGTCAAAGAGCAATCTTTCCCGCTTGCAACGAGCTGCGGAAATCGTATTAATCTCTCTTATCTTCGGAGATACAGCCGTTTTAAATAATGCACTATTTTAAAGATTCTAAATTTCCACTTCTTTGGACGACCATAGCGTATGAACCGCTTGTCGTCCAGAAACCAACCAAACACGAGGTCAAAGAGCAATCTTTCCCCTTGCCAACGAGCTGCGGAAATCGTATTATCTCTCTATCCTCGGAGATACAGCCGTTTTAATAATGCACTATTTAAAGATCTAAAATTCCACTTCTTTGGACGACCATAGCGTATGAACCGCTGTCGTCCAGAAACCAACCAAACACAGTCAAAGAGCAATCTTTCCCGCTGCAACGAGCTGCGAAATTATTATCCCTATCTTCGAGATACAGCCGTTAATAATCACTATTAAAATTCAAAATTCCACTTCTTTGGACGACCAAGCTATGAACCGCTGTCGTCCAAAACCAACCAACACGAGTCAAAGCAATCTCCCGCTTGCAACGAGCTGCGGAATCGTATTTATCTCTTATCTCGGAGATACAGCCGTTTTATAATGCACTATTTAGATTCTAAAATTTCCATTCTTTGGACGACCATAGCGTATGAACCGCTTGTCGTCCAGAAACCAACCAACACGAGGTCAAGGCAATCTTCCGCTTGCAACGAGCTGCGGAAATCGATTTATCTCTTATCTTCGGAGATACAGCCGTTTTAATATGCACTATTTTAAAGATTCTAAAATTTCCATTCTTTGGACGACCATAGCGTATGAACCGCTTGTGTCCAGAACCAACCAACACGAGGTCAAAGAGCATCTTTCCCGCTTGCAACGAGCTGCGGAATCGTATTTATCTCTCTATCTTCGGAGATACAGCCGTTTTAATATGCACTATTTTAAAGATTCTAAATTTCCACTTCTTTGGACGACCATAGCGTATGAACGCTTGTCGTCCAGAACAACCAAACCGAGGTCAAAGAGCATCTTTCCCGCTTGCAACGAGCTGCGGAATCGTATTTATCTCTCTTATCTTCGGAGATACAGCCGTTTTAATAATGCACTATTTTAAAGATTCTAAAATTTCCACTTCTTTGGACGACCATAGGTATGAACCGCTTGTCGTCCAGAAACAACCAACACGAGGTCAAAGAGCAATCTTTCCCGCTTGCAACGAGCTGCGGAATCGTATTTATCTCTCTTATCTTCGGAGATCAGCCGTTTTAATAATGCACTATTTTAAGATTCTAAATTTCACTTCTTTGGACGACATAGCGTTGAACCGTTGTCGTCCAGAAACACCAACACGAGGTCAAGAGCATCTTTCCGCTTGCAACGAGCTGCGGAATCGTATTTATCTTCTTATCTTCGGAGATACAGCCGTTTTAATATGCCTATTTTAAAGATTCTAAATTTCCACTTCTTTGGACGACCATAGCGTATGAACCGCTTGTCGTCCAGAACAACCAACACGAGGTCAAAGAGCAATCTTTCCGCTTGCAACGAGCTGCGGAAATCGTATTTATCTCTTTATTTCGGAGATACAGCCGTTTTAATAATGCACTATTTTAAAGATTCTAAATTTCCACTTCTTGGACGACATAGGTATGAACCGTTGTCGTCCAGAACCAACCAAACACGAGGTCAAGAGCAATCTTTCCCGCTTGCAACGAGCTGCGGAATCGTATTTATTCTTTATTTCGGAGATACAGCCGTTTAATAATGCACTATTTTAAGATTCTAAATTTCACTTCTTTGGACGACCATAGCGTATGAACGCTTGTGTCCAGAAACCAACACGAGGTCAAGAGCATCTTTCCGCTTGCACGAGCTGCGGAATCGTATTTATCTCTTATTTCGGAGATCAGCGTTTTAATAATGCACTATTTTAAGATTCTAAATTTCCACTTTTTGGACGACCATAGGTATGAACGCTTGTCGTCCAGAAACCAACAAACCGAGGTCAAGAGCATCTTTCCCGCTTGCAACGAGCTGCGGAATCGTATTTATCTCTTATCTTCGGAGATACAGCGTTTTAATATGCACTATTTAAGATTCTAAAATTTCACTTCTTGGACGACATAGCGTATGAACGCTTGTCGTCCAGAACCAACCAAACGAGGTCAAAGAGCAATCTTTCCCGCTTGCACGAGCTCGGAATGTATTATCTCTCTTATCTTCGGAGATACAGCCGTTTTAATAATGCATTTTAAAGATTCTAAATTTCATTCTTTGACGACATAGGTATAACGTTGTCGTCCGAAAACCAACACGAGTCAAAGAGCAATTTCCGCTTGCAACAGCTGCGGAAATCGTATTTATCTCTTATCTTCGGAGATACAGCGTTTTAATAATGCACTATTTTAAATTCTAAATTTCACTTCTTTGGACGACCATAGCGTATGAACCGCTTGTCGTCCAGAACAACCAACACGAGGTCAAGAGCATCTTTCCCGTTGCAACGAGTGCGAATCGTATTATCTTCTTATCTTCGGAGATCAGGTTTTAATATGCACTATTTTAAGATTTAAATTTCCATTCTTTGACGACCATAGCGTATAACCGCTTGTCGTCCAGAACACCAAACACGAGTCAAGAGCATCTTTCCGCTTGCAACGAGCTGCGGAATCGTATTATCTCTCTTATCTTCGGAGATACAGCGTTTTAATAATGCACTATTTAAAGATTCTAAAATTTCACTCTTGGACGACCATAGCGTATGAACCGCTTGTCGTCCAGAAACCAACAACACGAGGTCAAAGAGCAATCTTTCCCGTTGCACGAGTGCGGATCGTATTATTCTCTTATCTTCGGATACAGCCGTTTTAATATGCTATTTTAAAGATTCTAAAATTTCCACTTCTTTGGACGACCATAGCGTATGAACCGCTTGTCGTCCAGAAACCAACCAAACACGAGGTCAAAGAGCAATCTTTCCCGCTTGCAACGAGCTGCGGAAATCGTATTTATCTCTCTTATCTTCGGAGATACAGCCGTTTTAATAATGCACTATTTTAAAGATTCTAAAATTTCCACTTCTTTGGACGACCATAGCGTATGAACCGCTTGTCGTCCAGAAACCAACCAAACACGAGGTCAAAGAGCAATCTTTCCCGCTTGCAACGAGCTGCGGAAATCGTATTTATCTCTCTTATCTTCGGAGATACAGCCGTTTTAATAATGCACTATTTTAAAGATTCTAAAATTTCCACTTCTTTGGACGACCATAGCGTATGAACCGCTTGTCGTCCAGAAACCAACCAAACACGAGGTCAAAGAGCAATCTTTCCCGCTTGCAACGAGCTGCGGAAATCGTATTTATCTCTCTTATCTTCGGAGATACAGCCGTTTTAATAATGCACTATTTTAAAGATTCTAAAATTTCCACTTCTTTGGACGACCATAGCGTATGAACCGCTTGTCGTCCAGAAACCAACCAAACACGAGGTCAAAGAGCAATCTTTCCCGCTTGCAACGAGCTGCGGAAATCGTATTTATCTCTCTTATCTTCGGAGATACAGCCGTTTTAATAATGCACTATTTTAAAGATTCTAAAATTTCCACTTCTTTGGACGACCATAGCGTATGAACCGCTTGTCGTCCAGAAACCAACCAAACACGAGGTCAAAGAGCAATCTTTCCCGCTTGCAACGAGCTGCGGAAATCGTATTTATCTCTCTTATCTTCGGAGATACAGCCGTTTTAATAATGCACTATTTTAAAGATTCTAAAATTTCCACTTCTTTGGACGACCATAGCGTATGAACCGCTTGTCGTCCAGAAACCAACCAAACACGAGGTCAAAGAGCAATCTTTCCCGCTTGCAACGAGCTGCGGAAATCGTATTTATCTCTCTTATCTTCGGAGATACAGCCGTTTTAATAATGCACTATTTTAAAGATTCTAAAATTTCCACTTCTTTGGACGACCATAGCGTATGAACCGCTTGTCGTCCAGAAACCAACCAAACACGAGGTCAAAGAGCAATCTTTCCCGCTTGCAACGAGCTGCGGAAATCGTATTTATCTCTCTTATCTTCGGAGATACAGCCGTTTTAATAATGCACTATTTTAAAGATTCTAAAATTTCCACTTCTTTGGACGACCATAGCGTATGAACCGCTTGTCGTCCAGAAACCAACCAAACACGAGGTCAAAGAGCAATCTTTCCCGCTTGCAACGAGCTGCGGAAATCGTATTTATCTCTCTTATCTTCGGAGATACAGCCGTTTTAATAATGCACTATTTTAAAGATTCTAAAATTTCCACTTCTTTGGACGACCATAGCGTATGAACCGCTTGTCGTCCAGAAACCAACCAAACACGAGGTCAAAGAGCAATCTTTCCCGCTTGCAACGAGCTGCGGAAATCGTATTTATCTCTCTTATCTTCGGAGATACAGCCGTTTTAATAATGCACTATTTTAAAGATTCTAAAATTTCCACTTCTTTGGACGACCATAGCGTATGAACCGCTTGTCGTCCAGAAACCAACCAAACACGAGGTCAAAGAGCAATCTTTCCCGCTTGCAACGAGCTGCGGAAATCGTATTTATCTCTCTTATCTTCGGAGATACAGCCGTTTTAATAATGCACTATTTTAAAGATTCTAAAATTTCCACTTCTTTGGACGACCATAGCGTATGAACCGCTTGTCGTCCAGAAACCAACCAAACACGAGGTCAAAGAGCAATCTTTCCCGCTTGCAACGAGCTGCGGAAATCGTATTTATCTCTCTTATCTTCGGAGATACAGCCGTTTTAATAATGCACTATTTTAAAGATTCTAAAATTTCCACTTCTTTGGACGACCATAGCGTATGAACCGCTTGTCGTCCAGAAACCAACCAAACACGAGGTCAAAGAGCAATCTTTCCCGCTTGCAACGAGCTGCGGAAATCGTATTTATCTCTCTTATCTTCGGAGATACAGCCGTTTTAATAATGCACTATTTTAAAGATTCTAAAATTTCCACTTCTTTGGACGACCATAGCGTATGAACCGCTTGTCGTCCAGAAACCAACCAAACACGAGGTCAAAGAGCAATCTTTCCCGCTTGCAACGAGCTGCGGAAATCGTATTTATCTCTCTTATCTTCGGAGATACAGCCGTTTTAATAATGCACTATTTTAAAGATTCTAAAATTTCCACTTCTTTGGACGACCATAGCGTATGAACCGCTTGTCGTCCAGAAACCAACCAAACACGAGGTCAAAGAGCAATCTTTCCCGCTTGCAACGAGCTGCGGAAATCGTATTTATCTCTCTTATCTTCGGAGATACAGCCGTTTTAATAATGCACTATTTTAAAGATTCTAAAATTTCCACTTCTTTGGACGACCATAGCGTATGAACCGCTTGTCGTCCAGAAACCAACCAAACACGAGGTCAAAGAGCAATCTTTCCCGCTTGCAACGAGCTGCGGAAATCGTATTTATCTCTCTTATCTTCGGAGATACAGCCGTTTTAATAATGCACTATTTTAAAGATTCTAAAATTTCCACTTCTTTGGACGACCATAGCGTATGAACCGCTTGTCGTCCAGAAACCAACCAAACACGAGGTCAAAGAGCAATCTTTCCCGCTTGCAACGAGCTGCGGAAATCGTATTTATCTCTCTTATCTTCGGAGATACAGCCGTTTTAATAATGCACTATTTTAAAGATTCTAAAATTTCCACTTCTTTGGACGACCATAGCGTATGAACCGCTTGTCGTCCAGAAACCAACCAAACACGAGGTCAAAGAGCAATCTTTCCCGCTTGCAACGAGCTGCGGAAATCGTATTTATCTCTCTTATCTTCGGAGATACAGCCGTTTTAATAATGCACTATTTTAAAGATTCTAAAATTTCCACTTCTTTGGACGACCATAGCGTATGAACCGCTTGTCGTCCAGAAACCAACCAAACACGAGGTCAAAGAGCAATCTTTCCCGCTTGCAACGAGCTGCGGAAATCGTATTTATCTCTCTTATCTTCGGAGATACAGCCGTTTTAATAATGCACTATTTTAAAGATTCTAAAATTTCCACTTCTTTGGACGACCATAGCGTATGAACCGCTTGTCGTCCAGAAACCAACCAAACACGAGGTCAAAGAGCAATCTTTCCCGCTTGCAACGAGCTGCGGAAATCGTATTTATCTCTCTTATCTTCGGAGATACAGCCGTTTTAATAATGCACTATTTTAAAGATTCTAAAATTTCCACTTCTTTGGACGACCATAGCGTATGAACCGCTTGTCGTCCAGAAACCAACCAAACACGAGGTCAAAGAGCAATCTTTCCCGCTTGCAACGAGCTGCGGAAATCGTATTTATCTCTCTTATCTTCGGAGATACAGCCGTTTTAATAATGCACTATTTTAAAGATTCTAAAATTTCCACTTCTTTGGACGACCATAGCGTATGAACCGCTTGTCGTCCAGAAACCAACCAAACACGAGGTCAAAGAGCAATCTTTCCCGCTTGCAACGAGCTGCGGAAATCGTATTTATCTCTCTTATCTTCGGAGATACAGCCGTTTTAATAATGCACTATTTTAAAGATTCTAAAATTTCCACTTCTTTGGACGACCATAGCGTATGAACCGCTTGTCGTCCAGAAACCAACCAAACACGAGGTCAAAGAGCAATCTTTCCCGCTTGCAACGAGCTGCGGAAATCGTATTTATCTCTCTTATCTTCGGAGATACAGCCGTTTTAATAATGCACTATTTTAAAGATTCTAAAATTTCCACTTCTTTGGACGACCATAGCGTATGAACCGCTTGTCGTCCAGAAACCAACCAAACACGAGGTCAAAGAGCAATCTTTCCCGCTTGCAACGAGCTGCGGAAATCGTATTTATCTCTCTTATCTTCGGAGATACAGCCGTTTTAATAATGCACTATTTTAAAGATTTTACAATGTCTATTTCCGTGGATGATCATAGCGTATGAACCGTTTATCGTTAAGAAAACAATCAAAATGATAAAAATGGGAAGAGGAATAAACAAAGGAGAAGACGAATAATAATTGATAAAAACAAGGAAGAAAAATTATTGATAAAAGAAAGAAGTATCAGAAAGTGAAAAACGTGCGGAGAAAGAGGAATTGATAAAAAAAAGAAGAAGGAAATTAATAAATTAAAGGAGAAAAAGGAATTGGATAAAAGAAGGAGAAAATGGAGTTGATAAAAGGAAGGAGAAAGTAGAATTGAAAAGAAAAACGGAAAAGGAATTGTTAAAAGAAAAAGAGAAAGAGGAATTGAAGAAAGAAAGGAGAAAGAGGAATTAATAGAGAATTGGAGAAGAAAAGGAAGTAGAAAAATTGACAAAAGAAAGGAAGAACTGATTCTGATAAAGAAAAGGAAAAGGAGATATTGATAAAGACAGGGAAGAAGTGGAATTAAAAAAGGAAAGGAGTATATAAGCGAAAGAAGGAAAAGGCACAAATAAAAGAATGGAAAAAGTGGAAAAGAAAATGGAAAGAAAGAAAAGGAGTTTATAAAGAAAGGATGTAAGGAAAAGGGAGAAATGCACTATATTAAATATTGAAGCAATTTCCATTACTATGGATGACCATATAGACCAAGGCGTGTGAACTGCTTGACATCCAGAAACTAACCAAACACGAGGTAAAAGAGCAATATTTCCCGCTTGCAACGAGCTGCGGAAATCGTATTTATCTCTCTTATCTTCGGAGATACAGCCGTTTTAATAATGCACTATTTTAAAGATTCTAGCAAATTTCTACTTTTGTGGATAATCATAGTGCATAAACGCTTATTCTAAAAAAACCAAAAAAACTCATAAACGATAGCAAGAGGAATATATAAAAGAGAGAACAAATAATAATCGATACAGGAAAGAAAGAAAAAGAATTGATAAAAGAAAAGAGGAAGAGGAATTGATAAAAGAAGGGAGGAGGAGGAATTGATAAAGGAATGGAGGAAGAGGAATTGATAAAGGAAGGGAGGAAGAGGAATTGATAAAGGAAGGGAGGAAGAGGAATTGATAAAGGAATGGAGAAAGAGGAATTGATAAAAGAAGGGAGGAAGAGGAATTGATAAAGGAAGGGAGGAGGAGGAATTGATAAAGGAATGGAGGAAGAGGAATTGATAAAGGAAGGGAGGAAGAGGAATTGATAAAGGAAAAGAGAAAAAGGAATTGATAAAGGAAAAGAGAAAAAGGAATTGATAAAGGAAGGGAGGAAGAGGAATTGATAAAGGAAGGAAGAAAGAGGAATTGATAAAGGAAAAGAGAAAAAGGAATTGATAAAGGAAGGGAGGAAGAGGAATTGATAAAGGAAGGGAGGAGGAGGAATTGATAAAGGAATGGAGGAAGAGGAATTGATAAAGGAAGGGAGGAAGAGGAATTGATAAAAATGAAGGAAGAGGAACTGATAAAGGAAGGGAGGAAGACGAATTGATAAAGGAAAGGAAATAAAGGAGATTGTAAAGAAAGGAAGTAAAAGAAACGAATAAATGCATTATATTAAATACTCAAGCAATTTCCATTCCTATAGATGATCATAATGACCGTAGCACGTGAACCGCTTGTCGTCCAGAAACCAACCAAACACGAGGTCAAAGAGCAATCTTTCCCGCTTGCAACGAGCTGCGGAAATCGTATTTATCTCTCTTATCTTCGGAGATACAGCCGTTTTAATAATGCACTATTTTAAAGATTCTAAAATTTCCACTTCTTTGGACGACCATAGCGTATGAACCGCTTGTCGTCCAGAAACCAACCAAACACGAGGTCAAAGAGCAATCTTTCCCGCTTGCAACGAGCTGCGGAAATCGTATTTATCTCTCTTATCTTCGGAGATACAGCCGTTTTAATAATGCACTATTTTAAAGATTCTAAAATTTCCACTTCTTTGGACGACCATAGCGTATGAACCGCTTATCGTCCAGAAACCAACCATACACGAGGTCAAAGAGCAATCTTTCCCGCATGCAACGAGCTGCGGAAATCGTATTTATCTCTCTTATCTTCGGAGTTATAAACGTTTTAATAATGCACGATTTTAAAGATTCTAAAATTTCCACTTATTTGGGCGACAGTTGCGTATGTACCGCTTGTCATGCAGAAACAGATGAAAGATGTGTGCAAGGGGCAATCCTTCCCGCTTGCAACGAGCTGCGAAAATTGTATTTATCTCTCTTATCTTCGGAGATACAGCCGTTTTAATAATGCACTATTTTAAAGATTCTAAAATTTCCACTTCTTTGGACGACCATAGCGTATGAACCGCTTGTCGTCCAGAAACCAACCAAACACGAGGTCAAAGAGCAATCTTTCCCGCTTGCAACGAGCTGCGGAAATCGTATTTATCTCTCTTATCTTCGGAGATACAGCCGTTTTAATAATGCACTATTTTAAATATTCTAAAATATCCTCTTCATTTAACTATTAATTCAAATGTTTATAGATATCTCATTGATCCTTTAGTGCAATAAATAAATAGTGTATTTTATATATGTAATATAAAATCGTATTCTCTGTTGTAATCTTTTTACTCGGAGAACAAAGTGAAACACGACCTTATCGCTCCGCGTCCGAAAACCGAATGTACACAAACGTTTACATTAGTAACCTTCGTGTTATTATTTCTTTTGTCGATATTTCGGTACGATATAGTGTTCAACTTAGTATTTTAATAATTTCCTTTTGTAGTTTAACTTCAAAATACTCTTAAATCACGTGTAAATATTTCTTTGCAATTAGGAAATTGTTTTTCTTTACATTCCCAATGTTAATCAATATAATATTTCTTCGGAGATACAGCCGTTTTAATAATGCACTATTTTAAAGATTCTAAAATTTCCACTTCTTTGGACGACCATAGCGTATGAACCGCTTGTCGTCCAGAAACCAACCAAACACGAGGTCAAGGAGCAATCTTTCCCGCTTGCAACGAGCTGCGGAAATCGTATTTATCTCTCTTATCTTCGGAGATACAGACGTTTTAATAATGCACTATTTTAAAGATTCTAAATATCCTCTTCATTTAACTATTAATTCAAATGTTTATAGATATCTCATTGATCCTTTAGTGCAATAAATAAATAGTGTATTTTATATATGTAATATAAAATCGTATTCTCTGTTGTAATCTTTTTACTCGGAGAACAAAGTGAAACACGACCTTATCGCTCCGCGTCCGAAAACCGAATGTACACAAACGTTTACATTAGTAACCTTCGTGTTATTATTTCTTTTGTCGATATTTCGGTACGATATAGTGTTCAACTTAGTATTTTAATAATTTCCTTTTTGTAGTTTAACTTCAAAATACTCTTAAATCACGTGTAAATATTTCTTTGCAATTAGGAAATTGTTTTCTTTACATTCCCAATGTTAATCAATATAATATTTCTTCGGAGATACAGCCGTTTTAATAATGCACTATTTTAAAGATTCTAAAATTTCCACTTCTTTGGACGACCATAGCGTATGAACCGCTTGTCGTCCAGAAACCAACCAAACACGAGGTCAAAGAGCAATCTTTCCCGCTTGCAACGAGCTGCGGAAATCGTATTTATCTCTCTTATCTTCGGAGATACAGCCGTTTTAATAATGCACTATTTTAAAGATTCGAAAATTTCCACTTCTTTGGACGACCATAGCGTATGAACCGCTTATCGTCCGGAAACCAACCATACACGAGGTCAAAGAGCAATCTTTCCCGCTTGCAACGAGCTGCGGAAATCGTATTTATCTCTCTTATCTTCGGAGTTATAAACGTTTTAATAATGCACGATTTTAAAGATTCTAAAATTTCCACTTATTTGGGCGACAGTAGCGTATGTACCGCTTCTCATGCAGAAACAGATGAAAGATGTGTGCAAGGGGCAATCCTTCCCGCTTGCAACGAGCTGCGAAATTGTATTTATCTCTCTTATCTTCGGAGATACAGCCATTTTAATAATGCACTATTTTAAAGATTCTAAAATTTCCACTTCTTTGGACGACCATAGCGTATGAACCGCTTGTCGTCCAGAAACCAACCAAACACGAGGTCAAAGAGCAATCTTTCCCGCTTGCAACGAGCTGTGGAAATCGTATTTATCTCTCTTATCTTCGGAGATACAGCCGTTTTAATAATGCACTATTTTAAATATTCTAAAATATCCTCTTCATTTAACTATTAATTCAAATGTTTATAGATATCTCATTGATCCTTTAGTGCAATAAATAAATAGTGTATTTTATATATGTAATATAAAATCGTATTCTCTGTTGTAATCTTTTTACTCGGAGAACAAAGTGAAACACGACCTTATCGCTCCGCGTCCGAAAACCGAATGTACACAAACGTTTACATTAGTAACCTTCGTGTTATTATTTCTTTTGTCGATATTTCGGTACGATATAGTGTTCAACTTAGTATTTTAATAATTTCCTTTTTGTAGTTTAACTTCAAAATACTCTTAAATCACGTGTAAATATTTCTTTGCAATTAGGAAATTGTTTTTCTTTACATTCCCAATGTTAATCAATATAATATTTCTTCGGAGATACAGCCGTTTTAATAATGCACTATTTTAAAGATTCTAAAATTTCCACTTCTTTGGACGACCATAGCGTATGAACCGCTTGTCGTCCAGAAACCAACCAAACACGAGGTCAAGGAGCAATCTTTCCCGCTTGCAACGAGCTGCGGAAATCGTATTTATCTCTCTTATCTTCGGAGATACAGACGTTTTAATAATGCACTATTTTAAAGATTCTAAAATATCCTCTTCATTTAACTATTAATTCAAATGTTTATAGATATCTCATTGATCCTTTAGTGCAATAAATAAATAGTGTATTTTATATATGTAATATAAAATCGTATTCTCTGTTGTAATCTTTTTACTCGGAGAACAAAGTGAAACACGACCTTATCGCTCCGCGTCCGAAAACCGAATGTACACAAACGTTTACATTAGTAACCTTCGTGTTATTATTTCTTTTGTCGATATTTCGGTACGATATAGTGTTCAACTTAGTATTTTAATAATTTCCTTTTTGTAGTTTAACTTCAAAATACTCTTAAATCACGTGTAAATATTTCTTTGCAATTAGGAAATTGTTTTTCTTTACATTCCCAATGTTAATCAATATAATATTTCTTCGGAGATACAGCCGTTTTAATAATGCACTATTTTAAAGATTCTAAAATTTCCACTTCTTTGGACGACCATAGCGTATGAACCGCTTGTCGTCCAGAAACCAACCAAACACGAGGTCAAAGAGCAATCTTTCCCGCTTGCAACGAGCTGCGGAAATCGTATTTATCTCTCTTATCTTCGGAGATACAGCCGTTTTAATAATGCACTATTTTAAAGATTCGAAAATTTCCACTTCTTTGGACGACCATAGCGTATGAACCGCTTATCGTCCGGAAACCAACCATACACGAGGTCAAAGAGCAATCTTTCCCGCTTGCAACGAGCTGCGGAAATCGTATTTATCTCTCTTATCTTCGGAGTTATAAACGTTTTAATAATGCACGATTTTAAAGATTCTAAAATTTCCACTTATTTGGGCGACAGTAGCGTATGTACCGCTTCTCATGCAGAAACAGATGAAAGATGTGTGCAAGGGGCAATCCTTCCCGCTTGCAACGAGCTGCGAAATTGTATTTATCTCTCTTATCTTCGGAGATACAGCCATTTTAATAATGCACTATTTTAAAGATTCTAAAATTTCCACTTCTTTGGACGACCATAGCGTATGAACCGCTTGTCGTCCAGAAACCAACCAAACACGAGGTCAAAGAGCAATCTTTCCCGCTTGCAACGAGCTGCGGAAATCGTATTTATCTCTCTTATCTTCGGAGATACAGCCGTTTTAATAATGCACTATTTTAAAGATTCTAAAATTTCCACTTCTTTGGACGACCATAGCGTATGAACCGCTTGTCGTCCAGAAACCAACCAAACACGAGGTCAAAGAGCAATCTTTTCCGCTTGCAACGAGCTGCGGAAATCGTATTTATCTCTCTTATCTTCGGAGATACAGCCGTTTTAATAATGCACTATTTTAAAGATTCTAAAATTTCCACTTCTTTGGACGACCATAGCGTATGAACAGCTTGTTGTCCAGAAACCAACCAAATACGAGGTCAAAGAGCAATCTTTCACATGCAACGAGCAACGGAAATCGTATTTATCTCTCTTATCTTCGGAGATACAGCCGCTTTAATAATGCACTATTTCATAGAATCTATAGAATCTAATGGAAATTACAGCAGAAGAAATGATACGAGTTATTAATATGTACATTCGTCTACAGTCGGTTATCGGAAACGGAGCGGAACGAGCGTGCTTCACTTTATTCTCCGAGTAAAGAGATAACTGCAAAGAAGCACAATTTTATATTTCATGTACTAAATGAACTATTTAATAATTGCACTATAGGATTTTTTAGAAATATATAAATTATTAGTTTAGTTCAATTAATAATTTACAGAAGAGGATATTGTAGATATTTTAAATAGTGCATTATTGAAACGGCTATATCGCCGAAGATAAGAAAGATAAATACGATTTGCGCAGCTCATTGCAAGCGGGAAGGATTGTTCTTTGACCTCGTATTTGGTTGGTTTCTGGATGACAAACGGTTCATACGCTATTGTTGTCCAAATAAGTGGAAATTTTAGAATCTTTAAAATAATTGATATTTCAAACGCATGTATTTTCGGAATTAAAAGAGGTAAGAACGATTTCCGCTGCTCGTTGCAAGCGGGAAGGATTGCCCCTTACACACATCTTTCATCTGTTTCTGCATGACAAGCGGTACATACGCTACTGTCCCCCAAAAAAGTGGAAAATATAGAATATCTAAAATCGTGCATTATTAAAACGTTTATAATTCCGAAGATATGAGAAATAGAAGCGAATTTCCGGTGCAGGTTGCACGAAGGAAAGATAGCTCTTTGATATCGTGTTTTGCGTGTTTCTGTATAACACTCGTTTCACACATTATGATCATCCAAAGAAGGGAAAATTTTTGATTCTTTAAAATAGTCGATTGTTGAAACGCATATATCTCGGAATTAAGGAATGTAAAAGCTATTTCCGCTGCTCGTTGCAAATGGGAAGGATTGCCCCTTGCACACATCTTTCATCTGTTTCTGCATGACAAGCGGTATATACACTACTGTCGCCCAAAGAAGTGGAAATTATAGAATATTTAAAATCGTGCTTATTATAATGTTTATAACTCCGAAGATATAAGAGATAAAAGCGATTTCCGCTGCTCCTTGCAAGAGGGAAAGATAACTCTTTGATATCGTGTTTTGCGTGTTTCTGTATAAAAATCGGTTCATACACTGTGATTACCCAAAAAGTGAAAATTTTAGAATCTTTAAAATAGTGGATAATTCAACTGCATTTATTTTCGGAAATAAGAGAGATAAGAAACATTTCCGCTGCTCGTTGCAAGCGAGAAGGAATGCCCCTTGCACACGTCTTTTATCTGTTTCTGCATGACAAGCGGTACATACGCTACTTTCGCCCAAAGAATTGGAAATTATAGAATATTTAAAATCGTGCATTATTAAAACGTTTATAACTCCGAAGATATGAGAGATAAAAGCGATTTCCGGTGCTCGTTGCAAGAGGAAAAGATAGCTCTTTGATATCGTGTTTTGCGTATTTCTGTATAAAAATCGGTTCATACACTGTGATCACCCAAAGAAGTGAAAATTTTAGAACCTTTGAAATAGTTGATAATTCAAACGCATGCGTTTTCGGTATTAAGAGAGGTAAGAACGATTTCCGCTGCTCTTTGCAAGCGGGAAGGATTGCCCCTTTCACATATCTTTCATCTGTTTCTGCATGACAAGCGGTACATACATTACTTTCGCCCATAGAAGTGGAAATTATAGAATATTTAAAATAGTGCATTATTAAAACGTTTATAACTCCGAACATATGAGAGATAAAAGCGATTTCCTGTGCTCGTTGCAAGCGGGAAAGATTGCTCTTTAACCTCGTGTTTGGTTGGTTTCTGGACGACAAGCGGTTCATACGCTATGGTCGTCCAAAGAAGTGGAAATTTTAGAATCTTTAAATAGTGCATCATTAAACGGCTGTATCTCCGAAGATAAGAGAGATAAATACGATTTCCGCAGCTCGTTGCAAGCGGGAAAGATTGCTCTTTGACCTCGTGTTGGTTGGTTTCTGGACGACAAGCGGTTCATACGCTATGGTCGTCCAAAGAAGTGGAAATTTTAGAATCTTTGAAATAGTGCATTATTAAACGGCTGTATCTCCGAAGATAAGAGAGATAAATACAATTTTCGCAGCTCGTTGCAAGCGGGAAGGATTGCCCCTTGCACACATCTTTCATCTGTTTCTGCATGACAAGCGGTACATACGCTACTGTCCCCAAATAAGTGGAAATTTAGAATCTTTAAAATCGTGCATTATTAAACGTTTATAACTCCGAAGATAAGAGAGATAAAAGCGATTTCCGGTACTCGTTGCAAGAGGGAAAGATATCTTTTGAGCTCTGTTTAGTGCGTTTCCATATAACAATCTATTCATACACTGTGATCACCCAAAGAAGTGAAAGTTTTAAATCTTTAAATAGTGATAATTCAAACGCATGTATTTTTGGAATTAAGAGAGGTAAGAACGATTTCCGCTGCTCGTTGCAAGCGGCAAGGATTGCCTCTTGCACACATCTTTCATCTGTTTCTAAATGAGAAGCGGTACATACGCTACTTTCTCCCAAAGAAGTGGAAATTTTAGAATTTTAAAATCGTGCATTATTAAAACGTTTATAACTCCGAGGGTAAGAGAGATAAAACGATTTCCGGTGTTCGTTGCAAGAGGGAAAGATAGCTCTTCGAGCTCTTGTTTAGTGCGTTTCCTTATAACAATCGGTTTATACACTGTGATCACCCAAAGAAGTGAAAATTTTAGATTCTTTAAAATAGTTGATATTCAAACGCATGTATTTCGGAACTAAGAGAGGTAAGAACCATTTCCGCTGCTCATTGCAAGCGGGAAGGATTGCCCCTTGCACATATCTTTCATCTATTTCTGCATGACAAGCGGTACATACGCTACTTTCGCCCGAAATTGGAAATTATAGAATATTTAAAATCATGCATTATTAAAACGTTTATAACTCCGAAGATATGAGAGATAAAAGCGATTTCCTGTGCTCGTTGCAAGAGCGAAAGATAGCTCTTTGATATCGTGTTTTGGGGTTTCTGTATAAGAATCGGTTCTTACACTGTGATCGTCCAAAGGAGTGAAAATTTTAGAACTTTGAAATAGTGGATAATTGAAACGCATGTATTTTCGGAAATAAGAGAGGTAAGAACGATTTCCGCTCCTCGTTGCAAGCGGGATTGTTTGCCCCTTGCACATATCTTTCATCTGTTTCTGCATGACAAGCGGTACATACGCTACTGTCCCCCAAAGAAGTGGAAAATATAGAATATCTAAAATCGTGCATTATTAAAACGTTTATAACTCCGAAGATATGAGAGATAAAAGCGATTTCCGGTGCTCATTGCAAGAGCGAAAGATAGCTCTTTGATATCGTGTTTTGTGGGTTTCTGTATAAGAATCGGTTTTTACACTGTGATTATCCAAATAAGTGAAAATTTTTAAATCTTTAATATAGTGGATAGTGCAAACGCATGTATTTTCGGAAATAAGAGAGATTGGAACCATTTCCGCTGCTCGTTGCAAGCGGGTAGGATTGCCCCTTGCACAGATCTTTCATCTGTTTCTGCATGACAAGCGGTACATACGCTACTTTCGCCCAAATAATTGTAAATTATAGAATATTTAAAATCGTGCATTATTAAAACGTTTATAACTCCGAAAATATGAGAGATAATAGCGATTTCCTGTGCTCGTTGCAAGAGGGAAAGATAGCTCTTTGATCTCCTGTTTTGTCCGTTTCTATATAACACTCGTTTCATACATTATGATCATCCAAAGAAGGGAAAATATTTGATTCTTTAAAATAGTCGATTATTGAAACGCATATATCTTCGGAGGTAAGGAATGTAAAAACTATTCCCCCTGCTCGTTGCAAACGTGAAGGATTGCCCCTTGCACACATCTTTCATCTGGTTGTGCATGAGAAAGCGGTACATACGCTACTATCGCCCAAAAAAGTTTAAAATTTGGAATCTTTAAAATCGTGCATTATATAAAACGTCTATAACTACGAAGATAAGAGAGATAAAAACGATTTCCGGTGCTCGTTGCCAATGGGAAGGATTGCTTTTTGATGTTGTGTTTCGTTCGTCTCCCGGTCCATACTTTGTGGTCGTCCAAAAAGTAGAAATTCTAGTGTCTTATAATAATTTACTATTTAAAATAGTACATTATTAAAATGGGTTGTATCTCCGAAAAAATGTTATATCGATATAGTTTGCGAAAGATGTTTAGGAATACATACCTAATGACAGACATACATTTACACTCGATAGTAAAATATTGTGATATTTTATAACGTTACAAAAATTATTAAGATGTTTTGACGGATACTTTAAAATACTTTATACTAAAATATTTTATCGGTGGAGAATTGCGAGAAAGAAATATTAGTAGGAAGATTATTATTGTATTCAGTCGTATAAAGTCGGTTATCGAACACGTAACACTACGGTCATGATTCCCTTCGTTTTCGGAGTAAAGAAATCGTGACTGTGAATCGAATACTCGAGTACATAATTTAAATAAACTAATTAATTATTGCATTAAATGATG
This sequence comes from Apis mellifera, assembly GCF_003254395.2. Taxonomy (NCBI): domain Eukaryota; kingdom Metazoa; phylum Arthropoda; class Insecta; order Hymenoptera; family Apidae; genus Apis; species Apis mellifera. The sequence continues at coordinate 23,336 of NW_020555888.1, forward strand.
ATTTAAAAATTTTTGAATCTTTTAATTAATCTTTTACGGTAGTGGAAATTTTGAATATTTAAAATCGTGGATTATTTTTACGGCTGTATCTTGAAAGATAAGAGAGATTAATACGATATCCACAGCTCGTTGTTCGGAAAGGAGTTTCTTAATAAGAAAAAAAAAAAACGAATAAGCGTTAAACAGAATGTAAATTTTAATTTAGCTTCGTACGATATGATGAATTTGAACGTATAATTTTTGGGTATTTAAGAAATTGCACAAAAAAGAAAACGAATCTTTACGCATCTTATAATCGATTAGTTATATAAATATAATTAGGAATATCGATATCGAAAATGTTATCGATAAAGAAATTGTAAGACATCATTAAAGTTTATTAAAAAATATATAAAAATATATAAATAATAAAATAAAGATAAGGAGAATAAGGTAAGTACAATACAAAAGTAAAATGTAAATTATTAACCGAACGGACGTCGTTAGAATATTATTACGGTCATAGTATCGAACGAGAATCGCGACACGAAAAATAAGAAGACATTATTCTTAGTCGTTTCGGTTCGCAGAGCAAATAGGATCGGTTTTTCGGTGCCGGAGTAAAGAACTGGTCGTTGGAAATACAGTATCGTAGTAAAATAGTTTACGAAACATATAAATTATGGCCGTACGTATCATTAAGAAATTTTTAAGTTACATAATGAATATTCGAAAGGGAAGAAAATTTTAATCCTTAGAATCGCGTAAATTGGAATCGCTGTTCGTCGGAAGGTAGGAGCGATCGCTACGATTTTCGATGCTCGTTACAAGGGGTAAATATACTCTCTAGGTTCAATTTTGGCGATCGTACGTCAAGTGCGCGCATATATCGCATATTATAGGTATATATACACGTACGTATATACGATAATATAATATATAAAATAAACGTTAGAACATTTATACGATATTATATAGATAATTACGTTACATTAATTATTGCAACAATTTATAATATTACGGAATATCGTAAAGAATCGCTGTCGTTTATAATTATTCCGCATTCTTATATTTGGCAATTATTTCTATCATTAACGAACGCGAAATTATTTCGTGTAATGT
>NW_020555889.1:0-22456 GCF_003254395.2 Apis mellifera
TTTGAAAATTGAGAATAGAGCATTTTTGTTTCCTGATTCGTGTTTTATTTAAGAATTTTATAAGATTTAGTAATTATGACAAAATAAAATTCGTATGAAATTTCATTTGGAATTGGGAAAATATTACAAATAAAAAAAGTACTTATGCTTAATATTTTTAAATGCAGAAAAATTTTAATAATATGACATAAAAGATTATTATAAATTAAACAAAAAATACCATTAGATTATTACTTAAGATTATTATTTTAGATTATTATATAATCTAAAATTAATCATAATATATAGTTTTATATTAAAGATAAAAAATAAATAAAATTAATGAAATCAAAATAGTGTAATGTAATAAATTCAATGTAATATTGAAAATGAATTCAATTACGCCATAATTAATTTCTAAAACAAAAAAAAACAAATTTCACAATGCAATTATAAATTAATAAATAACTGAATAAAGTAAATTAAATTATATAAATGTGCACTAAGAAAAAAAAATATCTTTTGCTTATTATAAAATACAATGATATAATATTATATTATATAATAGCATATGAAATATTTAAGATAAATCTCAATTCCAAAATGTAAAATAATATGTAAATTATTAAATTTTATTTATTATATTAAATTTATTATATATTTTATTTATTATATTAAATGTGAAATATATAAAAGAAAAAGAAAAAATGTAAAAACAATATATAAAAAAATATATTGACTATATTAATAATTATTATATTATTTTTTTAAAATTGTTGTTTTTAAAATAAAATTCTCACAAAAAGTTCTTATAAAGAAAAAATTTATACAAAACAATTACAATCTATATATAAGAAATCATATAAATAAATCGAACATTAAAATATTACAAAAGTTTTATTAATATATTAATACAATAATTAAAAAAATTGCCAATGTTTCATGCAAGAAAAAAAAAATGATAAAATCTACAAAACCTTAAAATAATGGAAAATAAAAACGAAATCAGCAAATATTTATCATATCATCATAATTTATATATTAAAAACAAATTATAATATTAAAAAAATTGAAGTATTAAAATATATATAAAAATGGTTTTTCATAAACTGAAAAAGAAACGATCTAAAGATCTTATTATAATATATTTTTAACAAGGAATTTCAGTGGCAAGCATTCTAACTCTCATCAATTTAATAATGTGAAACGCATGTAAATTATTCTTGAAAAATTAATTTAAAAGGAAATTAGATTAATATTTCTTTCAAAAAATTATATGCTTCATTTTAATTTTATCTTCATTGATAAATAAATAAAATGACATGTACATTTTAGATAATTTTAAAGAAAATTATGTTGAAAACATGCAATTATAAATATAGTTTCAGATAATATAACGATTCTCTTTATCGTATTAATCATAAAGGAATGCGAAGAGGTTATAATAAGCAGATAAACCTATTCATTTTATAATTTACAATTGTACTTAATAATTTAGAAGAAATATAAAAAAAAGAAATTGATAATTAATAAAAGAAGTGAAAATTTTTAATAAAATAAATAAATATAATTTTTTTATTATATATTATTTGCGTGAACAAAACTAAAAGAATATGAAAATTGAGTAAATATCAACAAATAAATATAGAATTTCTCTTCATGTAAGGAAATGATCTTCTTGATAATAACGATAGAGAATTATTATTTTTTTCAGAAAGATCCATCTCATTGATATTTTTAGATATTAAATTTATTATCTATTTTTTCTTGTTTTCATATTAATTAATATAGATACTGTACATAGTTCATATATTTTAGAAAAAATTTTACATTATTTAAACACATATACTTTTAAAATTGAATTCATATTTAAAATTTATAAAAAAATATCTTATTATAATAATTTTATTAAACTATAATATTACATTTATATAATTATTTTTATGAAATTGTAATTTATATAATATAATTATATAATTTTATAAAAATCTATTGCAATTATTATTTAGCAATTAATTATTATTTATCATAGATTTGTTTATTAAAATTTTAATATACGCTTTTAGAATAATAATTGAATTTGCATTTAAAACATAAATCTTAGGATGGACACCAGAAACTCAATATGCTTCATTAATATATCATTATCATTAATGAAATATTTGGTCTACGTGTACTTGAATTTAAAGGACGATTACGATATGATTGGAGTATAATATATGCTAGTATATGTATCATTTTATATGCAACATGTACAAATGAAATAATAAACATAAATTATAAAAATTGGCCTGCATATCAAGAAATCAGTTATAAACTGGTTATGTATATTAATCTATATATATAGGCGTCATAATTTTTATAATTTTGGAATGTTGAATACAGAAGTAATATTTCTAAAACAACAATAATATACAACAATATATATAAATAATTAAATAAACTAAACTAAACTAAAAAAGCTTGCTGAATTGGTATACAGTAGTGTTCGTTTTAATCTTCCGTTTTTTATCAATTTTAATGTTCGTTGTTATTTCTATTAATTCTAGAAATAAAATTTCTTATATATCACTTCAGAGGAAGTGTATATACAATACTTCCAAGTAAGTATATCGGAAATATTGAACTAAATTTAATTCTTTAATTGATTTTTTATATCATTCATATACATTTCTTTTTTTCGTTTATATATTAAAATTGCACTTGTCTAGATAAGCGTCTGATATTCGATTTGAATTTCAAATGTTAAAACTGGCACAACTTTAGTTAATTGTATAAGATAATTGTATGTAAAATATTAATACAATATGGTTCAATTTTATTAATATAATTATTAATATAATGCATAATATAATGAATAAGAAATTTTTAAAATATATTTTATAATTAGTATCTACCATTATTATAATATAGTATTATCGAATATACTATACTTCATAAAAAATTATAAAATACGTGCCGTATTTTGTTAATATAAAATACTTTTTTTATATTATTTTTTTTTGGACATCTGAAATTAAAAGAATAATAAATTTTTATCAAAAATTGATATTTAAATTATTATTTTAATTATTAAAATTAATAATTATTTTAATTATTAATTTTAAAAAAAATTGTACAATTACAATTTTTTATCTGAGTTCATTTTAAATGTTTTTATTTTCTCATTATTAGATTTATGCAAATAATTACTTTTAAATGAGACCTTTTTCTCCTTTGAAAAATTTATAAAATTTTTTCCGGCATTTTGCTTTTAAAGAAAATCTATTTTTTATAACTGTAAAAAATTGATATACTATTTTCTGATAAAATCTTTATTTTATCTAATTTATTAAAAAAAATTTTCTTATCGATTTTGATGATTTTTGAATATTTCGACATCAACATTTTAAATAACTCTTTCTTTTTCATAAGTATTACACAGTGATTTATTTTTCGAAATATTTCCAAAACAAAAATTATTATTATTATATATAAAATTTTTTTATATATTAACATTCATATTATTTGTGGAGTATACAGCCCATATTTGTCTTCTTGTTAATATGAATATATATAGCAATATGGATTAACAAGATATAATAATGACTAAAAATTTATTTTCTAATAAATTATAATAAACTTTAAATGTCTTAAATCCAAAAATTATAAAATATAAAACAATTCTTGGATATTTGAAATTACAATGATCAAATTACAATAATATCTTATAAATATTTGGTGGTTTTTTCATTAATATTTGGATGTTCATAATAGCTAATATCTTAATTTTCAGGTAAAAGATCATTAAAAAATATTAAAAATCAATTTTTAGAAGAAAAAATTCTAAATTATATAAATTATATTCATGATAAACATTCAAATTCATGAATCTTATAACTGTTTATTATAATATACAATATAAAAAATATCACTTTGTTGTTATTTATTATTATTATTTGATAATAGTAAAAATTAGTTCAAAAATTATTATGAATGATTGAAAAAAATGTTTCACAACCAATAAATAGTCATAAAATTTATGATTTTTCTTATAATTTATGATATGATTCAGGGAAAGTTTTTTGCATGAAAAATCTTTTTTTATTGTCATGGACTATAAGTATATTAAATATATTTTTCACTAAGTATAAGATGTAGCATATTACAGTATTTTTTTAAATTTTAATGTTATATATTTCAATATTTTTTACGAATATATCAGTATTATATTACTTGATTGAATGAAAGGATTTCTAAATAAAATAAATAATGTAAATATTTATTTTCATATACAAATATATTGAATCATATTAAATATATTGAAACAATAGAATAATGTTAATATCATTATATTCTGAAAATGATATTAATTAGAATTATTTAGAAAATAGGTTTCCTCGCCGATTTTACAATATGTTATAGAAATCAATATTGTAAGCAATTTTTACCTATACATATAACTGCTGCTTAGGAACATAATTTTTTAATCTTATGCTTTTCATATTATCTCTAAAACAAATAAAACAATTAATACACGAAAATGTTGGAAACTTTTTTATTAAATTTTGATAATTTAAATTAATAATAAATAAAGCAAGTGAAAAAACCGGTTTGTCTCTGCCATAATGCAATTTATTATTTTTCATTTCATTTAATATAACTTAAAATTATTTAAACTATAAAAATTATACATGATTTACTAAAGAATAAGATTCAATCCATATTTGTATATCAATTTCCGTGTTTGTTTTCATTTTTAGAATCGAAAAATGACATACAAGTATATTAACATTTAATATTATATATTTTTTGATTTTTTTAACTTTTTTAAATTTAAATTTTTTAAAATTATATTTCTTTATCTTTTTCTCTTTTTTATTTTAGCGTTCAAGGAGAATTATTACAAAATGTGAACAAATAGACAATATTTTAGAATCATTCGGAATTGAGAAAAATTACAAAAAAACCTTTTCCAAGTAATACAAATATTAATTATATCTAACACAATAATGATAAGTATGATTTTACTAAATTTGTTTTACATTGCTTCGAAAGAAGAAAGACAAAAATTCGATTTAAGTATTCTCATATATATAATTATAGCAACTATGTATTTGGGGATTTTTACTTTCATAATATTTGTAAGGTAAATTATATATAAAAGAAAATGCTAATAAAATTAAAAATAATTGAATAGAAAAAAATATATTTTTGAATTTTAAGATTATATTTTTTTTTCAAAAATATGTAATAATATATTTTAAATTTCTCATAACTTATGGTAATATAATTATTAATGCCAGATTATATAATTGATAAATTTAAGAAATATTTATTTTTCATGAACAACTTCACTTAATATTTTATATTAATATAAGTTTATGTGTATTTTTTTTTCCAAATATTCTTATATACAGAATATATAAAAATATATGTGTAAAGAATGTGATGATTATAAGAGCGTGATTTTATATTTTTGGATCATTTAATAAATAAAAATGCAAAAATGATTTTGATAAAAAAAGTCATTTTCACGTACTCTTTATAGATTTTTATCAAAAATATAAAATCATGTTATAATGTGTTTATATATTCCATAAAGTACTATGAGCAATTATAAAATTACTTATATTATTAAAATTTTTATAAAAATAAAAGAAAAATTATTTATATATTTCTGTATTTTGATACAAAAATATGAGGAAAAGAAATATAAAAATAATATTTTTTTTTAAATGAAAAATAAATATTCTTTATTGCATTTTAGATTGTGAAAATCAATATATAATTTTAATCTAACATTTAATATTCATTAAATTTCTTTTTTATTTTTCATCATTTATGATCAAATAACCAAAAATATTAATAATTAAATTATTTAAATTTTTTATATCATCTCCATTCAATATCATATTAATTATATGATATTATAAATTTATATATAACATAAAATTTTAATGTAAATATTTTTTTATGATGAATATTTTTATTATTAAATATACTCTTCGAATTAATTGAACTAACAAGTGGTTTTATATCATTTATTATATTACTATATTATACACTATACTATACAATGGCAATAATTATATATAAAAAAAATTTTGCATAATAAAAAAGATAAAAAATCTATCAAATCGAACCGAAATTATAACTATAATAAAATTTTATTGTATTATCTTTTATCGCGTTGCTAATGTAAAGAAGTTATTAATCATAAAAAAAAATAATCTAATCGAAAATGGATTAATATGTATCAATAATTGAATCCAAATTATTTAATTATAGATGTTATCTATTCTTATAGTTATAGATGTTTCTATTCTTCAATATATAATTAAAAATTATCAAAATTAAAATTATATTTAAAAATAAATATTAAACATAAAAATACTAAACATAAAAATATTAAAATTACATTTTCATATACATTAAAATATAATTTAAAAAAAATTTTTTTTTCAAATTTACGTAAAAAAAATTTTGTTCTTTCATTTTATTTTCTTTTCTTTAGTATCATATTTTAGAAATATATAAGATTTTTTGTTTCGTTCTTGAAAATTATAAAAATGAATTAATTTAAAATATTAGTTATATTTATAATATTAATCATATTTAAGATCATGTTTCAATCATTATTATTTTCAAAATTATATTATTTGAATTTTTTTAAAGTATTTTACACGACAAATTGCATAAGATGAATAAGCTTATAAAAAAAGTATATGAGCTATCGAATACAAAAAATATTGATATAAGATATGAGATATAATTACATATTGCATATAAATTTATAATTATAATGAATTATTACAATAGAAAACATTTTGTTCAACATTTTCTTCAAATTATAAGGTGAGATCACAACAATATATAGAATTTTATAATATTATTGAGTTGAGAAGCTTCAAAGAATGCATGACTTCAGATATTTTTAATTTCTTGAATGTTTGTATTTACAAACAATTGTAATATGCATATCAAACTAATCAAATTAATTTATTTTCTTATTGAAAGTAATATTATCGATATCAAATTTTATCAATTTTATCATGTTTATTATTAAATATATTTATTATGTATATTATTGATTTTATATTTATTATATATTTTATTGATTTTAATTCATATATTCATATATTTTATAATTTTTTAATATAAAGCTAACATTTTTTCATATTATATAAATTAATAGCAAAGATATTAGGTGAGATCTAATTAATCAGAACTTTTAAGAATTTATATCAAGTATTACAAGACACTAAAATTAAATATTTTCAAGAATTTATTAAATTTATTAGACTTATAAATTTATTAGACTTATAAATAGTACAAAATGAATTTGTTTTTTAAATCGTAATGTATTAAACGATATCATAGTACTCTCCATAATTCATATGATAATTCAAGAATCAAAATTTATTGATTAGTTTTTTATGAATTCTCTTGAGAATAGTTTTCTACAAAAATTTCTATTTAAATATCCAATAGCGTCAACGAGCAATATAAGATGCAATTAAAATATTATATTTACTTATTATTTTTAAAAAATAAAATTTTGCATTTTATTTACAAAAAAATGAAATTTTAATCTTTTTCAGTTTTCGTTAAGATAACTTATGTTCAGTTAACTTATTATAAAAGGGATTGCCATTTTATGTAAAAAGTATTATGATAAAATAAAAATGTAAACTAAAAATTTTTTTTATCAAAACGAATATCATGAGATGCAATGCTTTTTTTGTGAAATATTTTAAAAAATATTATAAAAAAAAATAAAAAGATATGAAGAAATGAAAGATAAACGAATATGTATCAAATTTATATTATTATTGATGATTTGATATATGTGAGAACGTAAAAGATAATTGAAAATTATATCTGAAGTCATTTAACATGTATAATTTTTTTTTCTTTTTCTTTTTTTTTTTTGCGTATTTTAAATACCTGATTATTTCCCTTTCTCTTATTGATGACAATTATATTGATAAATATGCTAATATAATGAAAATAAAATAATAATATTAATAATATTAATATTATTTTATATTTATATTAATATTAATATTATTACTTTCTATTAATCTATTTTTTTTTTATCTATTAAAGGTATGTTCATTTTGAGATTTTAAAACTTTCGCGTGAACTTAATCAAGCATATATTTATCAAATTCTATTTGAATTAATAATGCAATTTTCAATATTATTGTGTATACTTTACAATGAATATTTTCATTTAATGTCATTGAAATTCTCAGGAGCGTTATCAGATAAACAATTTATAGGATTTTTAATATAGACTTGCCTATATTCTACAAAAGTTATTTATATAAATAATCAATGCACTAAATTCTATCTTACATTATAATGAAGAATTATATAATAGAATTAATATATACATTACATATAAAAATTAATATATAGATATGCTAAAATTTTATAGGTAGAAGTAACAGCGTATTTGCTTCGAAAACTAGATATTTGCTACTTAGATAACTTCATTAGAGACGAGGTAAGATCCACATTAATATAATAAATTGAATTAAAATTGATTTATTTTTGCCAGAGATTATATCTATATATGTTGTCTCTTATTATTGATTTTCATGATTTTAAAACACATTTAAGAAATCATTATTTTAAATATTTTTTTCATATATAGTCAGTTTTAATTCATAATAATAAATTTATAATAATAAAGTTTTGAATTATTCTAAAAAAAATTTTATATATTGTGTTATTGAATTATACTTGTACAGTATATGAAAAATTATTTGTCAATAACTTTGGAAACATTGATTTTGCAAGATAATTTTATATATCTTTGGATCGGTGGAAATGTGTTTAAAAAGTGATTGCAAAATCGATTTTACAATTGTATCGTAAAGTATTCATCATGAAAAATAAGTTTCAAAGAAATCATGAGCTTTAAATGTATTATTCTTTTAGAAAAAATTTATTTATATTTATAAATTTATTTTATTTACAGAATATTTTTTTATAAAATAACTTTTTTTACGAAATGAAATTATAAAGATTATAGGATTTACTATACGTTATGAATATACGTTCGTAATAAAATGTTTCTGCCACTATTTCAATTGTTTATATAAATGCAAATAAATAAATAGATAAATATAGATATAATAGATATGTCATTATTCTTAGTATTTGTTCATGGAGATTTTATTTCATGAATTCTTCGGATGCAAAAATAAATAAAAACAATCTTTCCAAAATTGAAATTGCAATAAACAATGTTACAAAAATAGATATTAATTACGATATCATTCTAAATTCGATTATTATAATTTCTCTTTCCCAAGTTTACCTGTGATGATATGACTTAATCATTGTATGCATATATCGAATCGAAATTTTAAAGTGGATGGAATAAAAAAATAGAATTTGAAATATAAAATTTTAGCTGTGATATATTATAATATAGTGTATTATCTAAGAAATTAATGACTAATTATTAAAATCTTATATTTATTAAAATTTTGTTTTTATTTTTATATTTAAAATTTTATTTTTATGAAAAATATTATTTTATATTTATTAAAAAATATAATCTTATATTTTATATTTATATATTTATTAACATAGTCATAATGAAAATTTTGCAAAGAAAAATGTTGCTTATCTCAGGAATTTTTTATTATTTTTTTAATACATTTTATATTTTATTGATAAATATTTTTACATTTTTAGACTTATACACTCGTTTCGACTGTTTATTGTAATATATTTATCATAATTTGATAATATATATTAATTTGATAATTATATATTTGATAATATTGTAGATTATATGTTTATAGAAGAAATAGATAAACGGTAGTAACAAATAGATAGCGATCATATATTTATTCATACATTCGGATTCTTATTTTTATAATTTAAACGATTCATATCAAGATATGATTATATATTTGATATATATATTTAAAATATATTATATATATTGTATCTTTTAATATCATTTTTAATGTAAAAAAGTACAACCAAATTTCTTCTTGTATACATTTTTATTATATTAAATGGCAATAATAAAATAATATATAATATATAATAATATAATAACACAATAATTAATCATAACAATGTAAAAGTATAGTAAAACAATAACAAAATCTATTTTTATAAAAGAATTTTGATTTATTTAATTCAAAAATATATCTATTATTTTATATTGTTTTTACAGCTTATCGAATAATTTCATTTGAAATCTATTGTATTATTCAACATCAATATTTATAAATTTCACATTATAAATACCTAATGTTCATTGTCAATATTTTATTGATTTTATTAATATTAATATTAATTATAAATATTTCATTCATGTTACATCATATATAAATTGATAATAAAAGTATTAGATGAAGTTTTCCAGACATTTTTTAAAATTTAAAGTATACAAGACATAAAATTATATATATATTTTGAAATTTAATCAAAATTTAATTAAATCAATTGGATTTGATGGACAAAACGAACTTCGATATTTCGATAAATTCACTAGAATTTGTTTTTTAAATCGTGACATATTTAACTATACATGTTCCCGTATAACACATTAATATGAATTCTGATTCTTTTTTTCTTATTCAAGAAATGTTTTTTCTTTTTTATTCTATTTATAATAAATCAAAAATATCTTATGTTTTTCAAAAGAAAAATTTCATTATTTCAATTTATAAATTATTATTTTATTATGGTGTACTTAAAATTATTTCTAAATCTAATTATTATATTTAAGACTATTCTTAAGATGACTTCTTTTTTTCTATTAATGCCAATATCTTTCTAATTTGATAAAAATGATAATATTATTATTGTTTTATTTTCTATTGATTTTCTTTAATTATTAATTATTTATTTTCTTTAATTTATTTCTTATTTATTTTTTTATATTCATTTTGAAATCCTTATACTTTCACATAAACTTAACCAAGCATATGCTTATCAAATTCTATTAGATTTAATAGTACAATTTTCATTACTATTATGTATACTTTATAACATATATTTTTATTTAATATCACTAAATTTGTTCAGAAATGTTGATAAAAAAATTATACGATCTTTATAGATTCTTCTACATTCTACAAAAATTATTGTTTTAAATATTCACTGTACTAATTGCTATAATGAGGTAAGATTATATTTTTTATATTAGAAAAAAAATCTTTTCTAAAAGAATTAATATGCAGATATATATAAATATAAAGTGCTAGAATTTTATTGGTAGAAGTAACAGCACGTTTACTTCGAGAAATATTAAGTATTTGCTACATGGATAATTCCATTAGAGATGAGGTAAAATTCATATTAACGTAGCATTTTTTATATTAAAATTTATTTTGATTTATATTTGCAAAAAATTATTTCTTTTATATGTCTTTTTATTGTTATTTTTAATCATTTCATTTTATCGTTCTGCAAAAAGAATGGTTAAAATTGATTTTGATTTCAAGATTTCATTATTTTTTGTATAATATTCGTCATGAATAAAAAATACAAAAACATATCATAAAAATACCGTTTTTAAAGTTTATGCTCATTTAAGTTCATTTTATTTTTAGAATGCTTGTTTATAATGTACGTTTTTATTGTACTATTTTATTTTTGTTTATGAGATATTTTTTATATATCTCTTTTTTTATAAATTTTTACAAAATAATTTTTTTATAAAATTCTTATTTTTAAAATAAATATTACAAGCGACTTTTAAAATTTTAAAATTTGCATTAAATGCGATATAGAAAAAAAAATTTCAAGAAATATATCGTGATACACTAAAAGATTGCTACATAAAAGATTGGTACTAAGATCGATTTTCAATAATTAATCAAATAGTTTTAGAATAATATTTGAAGTATTGTGAATTCTGAAATTGTAAATTTTTGCAACTTATTTAATATCTAATAATAAAATTTCCGATAAACAATAATTGGATCAAAATACTTGAATATATTGAATATTATACGATTAGTCTTTCTTCACTTCAATCCAATAAAAAATATTATATAAATTTTTGAATATAAATATAAAATATAATAAAGCAATATTTTTTTTATATATTTTAATATATATGCAATATATAATGTAATATGAAGAAAAAGAATACTATACCGATTGAGATATGCTGTTATAAATACGTATGGATGAAATTCCATTTTACACTATCCAAGTTTTTTGCGAATAATTCGAAAAATAAAATTTGTCAATTTATTCATTCTTACTACGAAGATTATTCAAAATATATGATTGCAAAATAATTACATCTTCTCTTTAATTTTAATAATTTTTAAGTATATTATAAAGAATAAAAATTTAAATAACTTTTTTTTATATGTAGTAATTGGCTTTTATTTTCGAGCACTTATGAAAAATGCTATTATTACATAAAGCTTATTATATTATTCGCCTGTTCGTAACAAAATATACGTTATGTATATGATTGATATACATATGATTCATATTTTTTCAATTATTTATATAAACACATAAATATAAAAAAAACAAACAAAATATATAATGGGTGAACTAATATTATCAATTTTAATATTTATTCATAGAGAATTTAGACATTTCGTGAATTTTTCAGACATAATAATACAGAAAATAAATATAGAATAAGTGATAGAAATTGCAATTAATAATATTACTAATAATATAAAATAATTATTATATATTTATAATTATTATATACTTATAATTATTATATATTTATAATTATTATATATATTATATACTAATAATTATAAAATAATAAATTAATAAACATGATATTAATATCATTATTATTGTCATTATAATTTCGATCATTGTAATTTCATTCGTCTAAATTGTTTAGCTATAATAAGGTATAACAACTATTATATCAAATCGAAATTTGAAAGAACGAATGGTTAGAATCTCAAATATAAAATTTTAAATGCGATTATTCATTAGTTTCCGAGATAAAAAATAAATATCTATGTGTAAATAAATAAAAATCTGTGTGCGCGTGTATGCACGTGCATGTGTGTGTTTCTAACAGTGCATTAATTCTCAATTGCCTCTTATTTATTATTTCTATAAACACATTAGCTAGCATCCAAAATGTATAATGGGTAAATTATAATATCGCTGATGTGTCGTAAGTTTAGTTATTATAATTTTTAATCGTTCAAAAGTTATATCTTATACACAAGCTTACTAATACCAAAGTAAAGGATACTAACAAATAACTAATGATATTAGTTCATTTATTATACATATTTTGAATATCAACTATCAGTGTATTTTTAGAAACAATAAATGAGCGATTGTATACTGATATTTATTCTATCATAAATGTACAGTCAAAATTTAATGTAATAATAGCAATAATTTATTTTTTTATTAAATTTTTATTAAATTATTTTTGAATACTATAATATAATATTAATATTTTGAATATTATAAATTTGTAACAATTCGGATTACAATCATTATAATTCTTGATATAATTGATATATTTTTTGATCAAGCTATCTTACAGTTCTAATGCCATATTCTAATCCTATACATCCTAATACTTTAGTTCAATGTTAGAAAAATGTACTAAAAAATAGCACTAAAATATATTTACTATACATATTCTTTCATAAATCTACAATAAATGAGATGAATATATTAACTTTTTTCTTTTATATTTAACTATATAATGGTTTGATAAATATTTACTTGATAATATTTTTCAATTTGAAATTTGATTTTTTAATTATTTAATGAATTTAAAATTAAATTCTTTTTTCAGTGGATGCATATTTTATGATATCATTTTTATTAACGAATTTTTTTATACTTATACTTACTTTTATATGATTGTGTGAGTATATTTTTATACATTTTTTTTATTTTTATCATTTATATTTATATTTTCTTATATATTTAATACCCTCACTTTATATTGTTACAGAAAATATTTATATTCACATTTGTTCAATATATGAATATAATGAAAGTAATTTGAATTTATTTTCATCATACGAATTTTTATTTAAAATATTTATGTTGAAAAATAAAGCTTAATTTGATTTTTTTTTTAATATCTTTTTGTCTTGCTATGCATGCATACATATAGAAATAAATGACATTTCCAAAAAATCATAGAGCGAAAGTAGGAAAAATAGGAGAAAAGACTGTCATATTATTTTTTTATAATATAAAATGACATTGTTATTCATTTAATTATTTATTTTTATATTTCTATTATATTTCTATATTCTATATTTCACAACATTATCTTTCATTGCTCATATTCATTCAATTCACAGCTTCTTCAATTTTGTTTTTTTTTCCAATAGTTTGGTTAAATCTGCAATCATATATTTAGAATTATATTTTAATTAAATTATATTTTCTTTGAGATTTCTTATAAAATGTATTTAATATGCACATTTTTTTTCTGCTATAATTGCTATAATGTCTTATGTATAGTTTTGTCTTTAAATTAATTAATAATCAATAATTTTATTAAAAATTTTATTTTTAATAAAATTTAAATCTTACAGTTTTATAAACAACAATCTTTCTTGACATGCTTCATTTAAAGCAATATATTTTGCTTTGAAAAAATTGTCTACTTTTTATTGAAGATAAAGCAATGTATATTTAATCTGTATTTTATATTTTAATCTTATATTTTACACTATTTTCACTATATTCGCTGCTTGATTTTCTATTTTGCATTCTATCAAATCCATATCTGCATATTCAATTAATCATTTCTTTTAGTGCATTCTAATTTCAATTTATAATTTAATATACATTTTAGATATTATATTATATATATATATATATATATATATATGACTTCTTTTTATTTTCTGTTGGATCTTTCTATTTAATATCCTCACACTTGTAAATATGTCCCGTTAGATATAGATATAGATTTCCGCTTTGAAATTTTGTATTATTTTATAATGATTTATTCTGCATTCCTTTATAATTAGTATCTTTATAATTAATATTTATAAGTATTTTGCTTCTTCTAAATTTTATATTTGCAAAATCTTATGTATTTTTTCTGATATATGTAATAATTCTATCTTTATAATGAATCTATATTATATTATATTATAACATGTATATATCTCATTATTTTTAATTCATTTGAAATATATTTATTTCAGTACGGATTGTTTCCATATATGAAATTATAATATGAAATTCCTTTCAATTTTACTTTTATGTAAACCAGTAAGCTATTAACTTGTAAAGAGGAATAGTTTTTATATATAATACTATTGTTTTAGTTGTTTTTAATAATGCTTTGTTCATTAACCTAGATTCGATTGCATTTTCCTGTATGATATCCTGCATATTTATTTAATTTTAAAAACACTTTTATTATTTTTATGTTTTGATTTTTATTTTTCATTTTATGTTTTTTGTTTTCTTCTTTCATATTTATTTTTTTTCATTCCAAATTTTCATTTCAATTTTATTTTTATTTCTATTTTCATAATCATACTTTTTTTATTTTGAGATTCCTTTAATTTTTCTTTTTTTTTTTTACATATTTGGATTATTCAAAAAATGTATCATTCTATAATTTTATTTATTTTTAAATTAATTAAGCAATATGAATGTCTTATTATATTTCACGAAATATAATTTCTTAATTTTGTTATTGTGTCTACGTTCTTCTGTATATATGTTCCAAATATATATAATACTTTATTCTGGTTTCATTAAATATTTATACGATGTCTTATTATAGTCATATGAACATGCTTATCTATTAGTCGTTTATTAGTTTATATAGTTTCAGTCATTCTAGAGCTCTTTTAAAGTATGTTCATTGGTGACTCTTTTAAAACTTTTTTTACTGTTCAATATGAATAATCAAAGGAAGCATTTATTATATTTTATTGCTTTAAAATAGGTGATAGTGAAAATGATACTGGGAATATTTGTATTGTTTACAGGAATGATGCTATAACTATTACGACTATCCCTAATTGGTTTAAAAGATATAGAGCTGGCAATTTTGACTTGAAAAATGAAGGAACCTACAGCCCAGCAACGACAAATATAGATCTTATCAAGGCCATGCTTGTTGAAAATCCGCGATACAATATGTAAGAGATAGTGGATACCATTAATATTTCCTGGAAAATGGTAAATAATCACCTGACCATAAGTATTGACGAAAACCGACTTTGTGAACCACGTCTTTATCTGCGATTTCCTTCTTCAGAGATTTGAAAAAGATCCTTTTCAAGATCAAAATGCATCGAAAATGTACTTGATTTAAGGACAATAGACCTTCAACTTTCGCAAAGTCTAGACTTCACCCGAAGAAAGTTCTTTTATCCATTTGTTGACATTGAAAAGGTATATATAAATTTATTATAAGTTCCTTTCAAGATAAAACAATCAATTTTAGAAAATATTGGAATCAACTTGAATTGAAAACCGCCATAGTAGAAAAATGACTAGAATTCGCAAATCGACGAGGCCATCATGACAATCCAAAATCGCATTGACTAAGAAAAAAGCAGTTACAGTTTGATTGGGATATTCTATCGCATTTTTTGTGCTTCCCAGATCTTGTTCTATCCGATTATTATTTATTCCTGTTATTAAAAAATTCTTTTCGTGATAAATGGCTCCAATCCGTAAGCGACAAAAAACGAGAAATGTTTTTTGCAAATAAACCTCAACAATTTTAGAAAAAGGAAATAATGAGAGAACGTGATAGACATATTGATATTCATATTGACCAGAACGGTTCAGACATAACGCAATAAATTAATCTTAAACAACAAATATCGTGTATTCATTTCGTATCAAGAAAAAAAAACAAACTTATAGGACATCCTAATATATTTCGATCTAGGCTTAGAGACATTGTCAAAAGGATTTTAAGATTTTTAATATTAAATTATTGCAGGGCATTGATCATCAATTTTGGCATTGTTTTTTAATCATCTATGATTATAAGAAGTACCTCGCCATCTGATGTTTCAATTCATCCTTTTGAAATAAGATGGGCAATGGCAAATATATTTAATAACTTTTTTCTATTATACCCAAGATAGCTTCCATCCTTATAACGAATTATAATATGGATCACGAAAATCTTGCTCCTTTATAATTAATTCGAGGACTACTTAATTTTCAATCACTTTATTTTATTTGGGAAATTTATTTTATTTGGAATTTTTACAATAACAAAATCGATTAAGTCATCATAGTGATGAATGCGTTTTGTTTTGTTGTATATACATTGAAAGAGAATATGCGCGAGAATTATGTGCTCAGCACTTCTTACAGAACGTACATCTGTTTGGGAGATGGCTCTGTTCACTGCAACTTTGTTTCTTGTGATATCGGTCCGGAGCGATACAGCTATTGGATATCTTGATAGTTTTGACAAAGTTGGATTATAGTAGAACTATATTTTCTAATTTGTCATTGATAAAGTTATGTATTGCTTTCCCTTGGACTCCCAACATTTTAATTCTCACTTTTTCTAATTCTTCTTTTTTTAATTCTCTATCTGCCTTCTACTTATTGATTTATATAATCGGCCAGTTGAGTCTGGTCAAGCTTTAAATTTATTTTCTAATCCGTGCGAAGATATGAATGACGTCATTAAAGAATTCCCCATTCATTTATCCGCATAAATAAAGTTCGTAACAATAGACGCTGACGAGTGAAGAAAATTCTCGAAAATTACAAGTTGCCTCAACATTTTCACTAATGCCATTCTTGCAATTAAAAATAATAGAGATACGTGGAAAGTAAATTTATTATCTGGGTCTTTTTTTTTTTATGACGATATTTCGAATAATTAACTTATTCGAGAGAGTGAACGCAACTCTCAAATATCTTATTTGTGTTTCCGGAAACGAGATATGCTCTCTACTATTAAAATAGAAATCGAAATTTTTCATATGATAGGAATCTTTCATTGATACATTAAAAGGCATTTGGATGTCGATATAAATATATTTAGGTAATTCTCTGTTATTTTTAAGATTCCTGGCCAAGAATTCGTTACTAGTATTAAATCATCGCGAAGAGAAGGGGTTCTAAAAATATATTGAAACAAAGAGAGATAAAGAATCTTCTATTTTACTCCGTGGAACAAACTGGACAGTTGACCTATCATATTGTATATGAGTTTATATAAACTGTACTGCTTGTGAACTTTTCGTAGAGTAATGTATCAAATGTTTTTCTAATATTCAATTGTATTACGATCAAGTCTTTTTGCACTTTGTTTTATGAGATTTCGATCAGAATGTGCATATTAAAATATTATATATTATAATATTATAATATTTTTTTGTCTGGTATAAAATTCTTTTGATAAGGAGTACTATGCAACTATGCTTTAAGTTTTGTATCGATTATATATAAATCCAATATAATCAATATAACAGAGGAATACAATTCTCGCATTCGTTATTATTTTTTTCCTTTTTAGGAAATAAGAAATAACTGTGATTTCAAGAAATAGGCTGCAATTCAATAATTATTAAAAGATTATATAACTTGAGAATATTTATTACTTCATAGGATTATAGTTGACATTTTTCGATCTCGTCAAATCCAGGAACAGTGTCTATTTTGGTTTTGAATGATCCGACTTCTCACGTTAGATGAGTGTGAGAAATTCATTGAAAAAAAAATATTTCTCCAAATCATTCAAGTTAAGCAGATTTCTTTCATAATTCTCATATATATGCCTTACGTACTTGAAGAGAAAATTTCTCTTGTACCCATTGCAAACATATTTGATAGAAGGCCTTGATTTTTCTCGAAAAATTTTAGATTTTATATAAAAGAAATATAGCTAATAAATCTTTTTTCGCGATCTTTTTTTCTTAGTCCTTCTTCGGTAGACAAAACACCAGTTGGTAATACATAAACAATTTCTTTCAATACGATGTTACTGCTGCTTATCCTGATGATGAGTAATCAAATTAGAGTAATTTCCATTAATTTAAAAAGTTTTAATGTCATTATTTCAAAAAAGAATATTACAAAATTGGCGAAAAAAAAGGCAAGAAAAAACTCTTGTCAAACTAATTTTTACAGGCTTGTCAGTGAAACAAAGATCGGAAAGTCAAGAAAGAGAAAAAATAATGAAAAATAAGATGTATAAATTTTTGAATAAAGAATGATAGTAATAGAGAAATCAAGAAATTATAAATAACAATAAGTTAATATTATTAAAAAACCAAATAAAAAAATATTAGTAAACATGTATATGTAGTATATATATATATATATATATATATATATATATATATATATATATTAATATATATTATATAGTAAACATGTAAATATAAAAATAAATTAGAATCACAAAATAAAAATGTCTCATATTTAATTTGTTTCAAAATTTCTAAACAAGATGAATAATGAATTCATTTTAGGAATAGAACATGTCACATAAAATGTAATAAATTTATTGATGAAATAAGTTAACAATTGTAATATCTGTATATAATTAACAAAGGACTGATATAGTATTGGCATCTGATATAAAGTTTTGTTTTTTTTTTTTTCAAATTTTTTCTTTCCTCCTTGTTCCAATTTCGATATAAATTTAAAATTTGTAATAAATGTATGCACATATATATTACACATACATATATTATTATACATATATTACACATATATGTATGTATGTATATATATATATATATATATGTAATATCTTATTGTGTTGTAACACGGATAATTAATTATCAATCTATATTTTTTTCACATAATTATTTGAATTACAATTATTTATTTCATTCAAATTTTTAATTATATATGTATTATTACTATTTATTCTTCATTTTTTTCTTCATTTTATGTTATATGATATTCTTTGTCTAAAAATACATATTTATTTTATATTTATTTGATTTATATTTATAATATAAATTAGCATAATATATTATACAAATAATTCATATTTTGTAATATCTCGGCGATTTTATGCTTGATCACGTCTTTCTTCGACCAATTTAGGAAGAGATTTCGCCATAACAGCTATTTTCATGAGTATTTTTACAATTTTGATCAAAATTGATTATTCATCAGTTTATCTCTACTATCTTCGAAGATTAATGTAGATTCCAAAATTTCCTCTTTTTTATACGGCGATAGCGTTTTAGTTTATTTGTAAATAGAATAATCAGTGAAATTTAAGTTTAAAGAGTAATGTTTCCCGTTTGCAATCTCCATAAAAAATCGTATGTAACTCTATTATCATCAGAGGTACAGCCGTTTTAATGCACTATTTTAAAGATTCTAAAATTTCTTTGGATGACCATAGCTTATGAACCGCTTGTCATCCAGAAACAAATGAAATTTTATACGAATTTTATTTTGTCATAATTATGAATAAAATGGAAAAAAAATCCCTTTAATAATGGCAAAAATATTTTTATTTGAAATCAATTTTTATATGAACAAGAAGTATTTTGATATAAATTATTTGCTTTAAAGATTTATTATATATTTTTTAAATAATTTCAAAATTAAAAAAACAATAAAGTAAATTATTCCTATTATTGCATGAATCATAAATATTTCTTAGGAATATATACTATTAACAAAATTCAAGTTGTAGTAAAAAGATATCGATTTGGTCTGGAATGACTCATATATATTGGAAATGGAAATGAAAATTAATAATTCTAGATAATAAATAATAATAATACTTTTTAATAATATTCATTTTAATAGTTTTCTTTGTATTAATATTCTAATTAAATATTTATGTGTCCTTCTATCAGAATATTCCTTTCTTCATTTTTTTATACATATATGTTATTATATCCATATTTCATATGGATATAGCAGAGAAATGTTATTAAGAATTTTCTGAATGCTTCTTTCACATGATATTAAAAATGTTCGTATTTAATATCACAAACTGATAGTTTTTATAATTTTTCTTTAAATTAATCAAAAGTAGTACATGTCATTTTATTTATTTATCAATGAAGATAAAAATTAAATTGAAGCATATAATTGTTTTGAAAAAAAATGTTAATTTCAATTTAATTTCTTTTTAAATTAATTTTTCAAAAATAATTTACATGCGTTCTACATTATAATAAATTGATGAGAGTTAGAATGCTTGCGACTGGAATTTTTTGTTAAAAATATGTTATAATAAAATTAAATAATTAAATTAAATTAAATATTTAATTTAGATCGTTTCTTTTTCAGTTTATGAAAAACCGTATTTTCTATATATTTCAATACTTCAATTTTTTTAATATTATAATTTGTTTTTAATATATAAATTATGAGTAACTGATAAATATTTGCTTATTTCGTTTTTATTTTCTATTATTTTAAGGTTTTGTTAGATCTTATCATTTTCTTTTTTGTGCCATGAAACATTGGCAATTTTTTATATTGCTTAATTGATATATCTTTTGTAAATATTTAATGTTCCATTTATTTATAAGATTTCATATATAGAGATTGTAATATCGTTTTGATTAGAAGTTTTTTCTTTATAAAAACTTTTATGAGAATTTTATTTTAAAAAAACAACAGTTTTAAAGAAAATAATATAATAATTATTAATATAGTCAATATATTTTTTTTATATTTTGTTTTTACATTTTTTCTTTTTCTTTTATATATTTCACACTTAATATAATAGATAAAATATATAATAAATTTAATGTAGTAAATAAAATTTAAAAATATGTACACATTATTTTACATTTTAGAATTGAGATTTATCTTTAAATATTTCATATGTTTTATTATATTATAATATTATATCATTGTATTTTATAATAAGTAAGAATTTTTTTTTCTTATAGTGCACAGTTTATATAATTTAATTTTACTTTATTCAGTTAATTTATGGATTACATTGCGAAATTTGTTCTTTTTTGTTTTAGAAATTAATTATGACATAATTGAATTCATTTTTCAATATTACCATTGGATTTATTACATTTCTCAATTCTGATTTCACTAATTTTATTTGTTTCTTATCTTTGATATAAAACTATTATATAT
Source organism: Apis mellifera (assembly GCF_003254395.2). Classification (NCBI taxonomy): domain Eukaryota; kingdom Metazoa; phylum Arthropoda; class Insecta; order Hymenoptera; family Apidae; genus Apis; species Apis mellifera. The sequence continues at coordinate 22,006 of NW_020555889.1, forward strand.
ATTGATATTATGATATAAACTATTATGACTAATTTTAGATTATAAAATAATCTAAAATAATAATCTTAAGTAATGGTATTTTTTTATTTAATTTATTATAGTCTTCTATGTCATGCTATTAAAATGTTTCTAAGCATTTAAAAATATTAAGCATAAGTATTTTTTTTTTATTTGTAATATTTTCCCAATTCCAAATGAAATTTCATACGAATTTTATTTTGTCATAATTACTAAATTCTTATAAAATTCCTTAAATAAAAAACGAATCAGGAAACAGAAATGCTCTATTCTCAATTTTCAAAAAATTTTGATAAAATTATGTGATTTTTGTCAGAAAATTGTGTGACAACTAATAACAATAAAAACATTAAATTTTAAAATAAAAAGAAAAACTAATATAATATTTATAACTATAATTATTTGTAATTATATAAACTATAATTATTTAAAT
>NW_020555890.1:0-22137 GCF_003254395.2 Apis mellifera
TCATACTTATTATTATTATATTAGATATAATTAATATTTGTATTATTTGGAAGAAGGTTTTTTTGTAATTTTTCTCAATTCCGAATGATTCTAAAATATTGTTTATTTGTTCACATTTTGTAATAATTCTCCTTGAACGCTACAATGAAAAAAGAGAAAAAGATAAAGAAATATAAAAATTTAAAAAAATTTAAATTTAAAAAAAGTTTAAAAAATCAAAAAATATATAATATTAGATATTAATATACTTGTACGTCACTATTTTCTAAATAATTCTAATTAATATCATTTTCAGAATGTAATAATATAAACATTATTTTATTATTTATTATTTCAATATATTTAATATGATTCAATATATTTGTATATGAAAACAAATATTTACATTATTTATTTTATTTAGAAATATGACCATGTGAAGTTCTTTCATTCAATCAAGTAATATAATATTGATATATCCGTAAATATTGAAATACATAACATTAAATTTTAAAAAATATTGTAACATACTAATCTTATATCTAATAGAAAATATATTTAATATATTTATAGTCATGAAATAAAAAAGATTTTTCATGCAAAGAAACTTTTCCTGAATCATATCTAAATTATAAGACAAATCATAAATTTTATAACTATTTATTGGTTGCGAAAAAATTTTTTTTATTATTCATAATAATTTTTTAACTATTGTCATAATAATTTTGACTATTATCAATAATAATAATAAAAAATACAATAAAGTGGTATTTTTATATTATATATTATAATGAACAATTATAAGATTCATGGATTTGGATGGAATATTTATCATGAACATTTGTATAATTTAAATTTTTTCTTTTAAAAATTGATTTTTAATATTTTTTAATGATCTTTATCTGAAAATTAAGATATTGACTATTATGAAAATCCAATATTAATGAAAAAGCATCAAATATTTATAAGATATTGTAATTTGATCATAATTTCGAATATCCAAGGATTGTTTTATATTTCATAATTGTTGGATTTAAAACATTTAAAGCCCATTATAATTTATTAGAAAATAAATTTTTAATTATTATTATATCTTGTTAATCCATATTGTTGTTATATATATCATATTAATAAGAAGACAAATATGGACTGCATGCTGCACAGTAATGTGAATGTAATGTATAATAAAGATTTTATCAGGAATAGTATATTAATTTTTTACAGTTATAAAAATAGATTATCTTTAAAAGCCAAATGCCGGAAAAAATTTTGTAAATTTTTCAAAGAAGAAAATGATCTCATTTAAAAAAAATCATTGGGTAATTATATAATGAGAAATAAAACATTTAAAATGAACTTAGATAAAAAATTGTATATTTTATATTAACAAAGACGATATTAACAAACTACGATATGTTTATAATTTTTTATGAAGTTTAAGAATATAATATATTTGATAATATATCTAATCTATATTCTAAAAATGGTAGATACTAATTATAAATAAATATATTTTAAAAATTTTTTGTTCATAATATTAGGTGTTACATTAATAAATTGATGTATATGTATTAATATGTTATACACAATTAATTTATACAATTAACTAAAGTAGTACCAGCTTTAACATTTGAAGTTCAAATCGAACATCTTATCTAGACAAATGCAATTTTAACATATAAACGAAAATGAAGAAATGTATATGAATGAAATAAAGAATCAATTAAAGAATCAAATTTAGTTCAATAAACTTCCGATATACTTACTTGGAAGTATATACACTTCCTCTAAAATTTCTAGAATTAATAAAAATAACAATGGACATTAAAATTGAATGTTAAAATGAACACTACTGTATATGCCACATAAGCACAAGCTTTTTTAGTTTAGTTTAGTTTATTTAATTATTTATATATATTGTTACATATTATTGTTGTTTTAGAAATACTTACTTCTGTATTCAGCATTCCAAGAATCATAAAAATTATGATGCCTATAATATTAATATATGTAGTCAGTTTATAATTGATCTCTTAATATACAGGCCAATTTTTATAATTTATATTTATCATTTCAATTGTATATGTAGCATATAAAACGATACATATATTAGCGTATATTATACTCCAATCATATCGTAATCGTCCTTTAGACTCAAATACATGTAGACCATTACTAATAATATCTCATTACTAATAATAATATATATTAGTGAAGCATATTGAGTTTTTGGTGTCCATCCTAAGATTTTTCTTTTAAATGCATCAATTATTATTTCTAAAAGCGCATATTAAAATTCTGAAACAATTTCTAAAAAAAAATTTATGATAAATAAGAATTGATACAGATTTTTATAAAATTATATAGTTATATTATATAAATTACAATTTCATAAAATAATTATATAAAATAATTATAAAATAATTATATAAATTTAATATTATAGATTAATATTATAATAATTTAATAAATTATTATATGCTTTTTTGGACATTTTTTTTTATAAATTTGAAATATGAATACAATTTTAAAAATATACGTGTTCAAATTTATCATGTAAAATTTTTTTCTAAAATATATAAACTATGTACAGTATCTGTATTAATTAATATGAAAACAAGAAAAAGTAGATAATAGATTTAATATCTAAAAATGTCAGCAAGATGGATCTTTCTAAAAAAAAATAATAATTCTCTATCGTTATTACCAAGAAGATCGTTTCCTTACATGAAGAGAAATTCTATATTTATTTGTTGATATTTACTAACCTTTCATATTCTTTTAGTTTTGTTTATGCAAATAATTATATTTATTAATAAAATTATAATTATAAAATTTTATTAAAAATTTTCACTTCTTTTTATTAATTATCAATTTCTTTTTTTTTATATTCTTTTTAAATTATTATGTACAATTGTAAATTATAAAATGAATAGGTTTATCTGTTTGTTTATCGTTATAACCTCCTTCGCATTTCCTTTATGACTAATACGATCAAAGATAATCGTTATATTATCTGAAACTATATTTATAATTGCATGTTTTCAATATAATTTTTTAAAACTATTTAAAAATGATACGTGTCATTTTATTTATTTATCAATGAAGATATCATTAAAATGGAGCATATAGTTTTTTTGAAAGAAAATGTTAACTTCAATTTAATTCCTCTTTAAATTAATTTTTCAAGAATAATTTACATGTGTTCCAAATTATTAAATAGATGAGAGTTAGAATGCTTGCCACTGGAATTCCTTATTAAAAATATATTATAATAAGATCTTTAGATCTTTTCTTTTTCAGTTTATGAAAAACCGTATTTTCTATATTTATTTATATTTCAATACTTCAATTTTTTTAATATTGTAATTTATTTTTAATATATAAATTATGTTGATATGATAAATATTTGCTGATATCGTTTTTATTTTCAATTATTTTAAAGTTTTATTAGATATTATCATTTTTTTTGTATCGTGAAACATTGGCAATTTTTTATATTGTTGTATTAATATATCTTTTGTAATATTTTAATGTTCTATTTATTTATATGTTTTCATATATTTAGATTGTGATATCATTTGTATAAAAGTTTTTTCTTTATAAGAACTTTTTGTGAGAACTTTATTTTTATTTATTTATAAAAAACCAACAATTTTAAAGAAAATTATATAATATTATAATAAAATATATAATATAAATATAATATAATTATATATAATTATATATTTATTATATACTTAATATAATAAAATATAATTACATATTTAATATAAATATATAAAAATATATAATATTATATAATATAATATAATACATTTATAATTATATAATAATCATTAATATAATCAATATATTTTTTTTATATTTTGTTTTTACATTTTTTTTTCTTTTTCTTATATATATTTCATACATTTAATATATAATAACATAATATTATAATATAATAAATAAAATATATAATAAATTTAATATAATAAATAACATTTAATAAAATTTACACATTATTTAAATTTTGAAATTGAGATTTATTCTTAAATATTTCATATGCTATTATATAATATAACATTATATCATTGTATTTTATAATAAGCAAAAGATATTTTTTCTTAGTGTACAGTTTATATAATTTAATTATACTTTATTCAGTTATTTATTAATTTATGGATTGCATTGTGAAATTTGTTTTTTTTTGTTTTAGAAATTAATTATGGCATAATTGAATTCATTTTTACAATATTATTACTCAATTTATTACATTACTCTTGATTTCATTAATTTTGTTTTATTTGTTCCTTATCTTTAATATAAAACTATTATATATTATGACTAATTTTAGATTATATAATAATCTAAAATAATAATCTTAAGTAATAATCTCTAATGGTATTTTTTTGTTTAATTTATAATAATATTTTATATGTATATTATATAATATAATATTTTATAATATTTTATATTTTATATCATATTATTAAAATATTTCTATGTATTTAAAAATATTAAGCATAAGTACTTTTTATTTATAATATTTTTCGATTTTCCAATTTCAAATGAAATTTCATACGAATTTTGTTTTGTCACAATTTTTAAATCCTTATAAAATTCTTTAACTAAAACACGAATCTGGAAACAGAAATGCTCTATTCTCAATTTTCAAAAAATATAAGTTTTATAAAATTATGTGATTTTGTCAGAAAATTATGAAAACTAATAACCATAAAAACATTAAATTTTAAAATAAAAAGAAAAGCTGAATATAATATTTATAATTATAATTTATATATTTATATTTATAACTATAATTATTTAAATAAAAACTATTTTATGATATTAAATATGAATACTTTTAATATTACGTGAAAAAAGCATTCAGAAAATTCTTAATAATATTTTTCTGCTATATGAAATATGGACATAATTGGTATATACATGAAGAAATGAAGAAAAGAATATTCTGATAGAAGGACACATGTATATTTAATTAGAATATTAATAGAAAGTGAACTATTAAAATTAATATTATTAAAAAGTATTATTATTCAATTATTATTCATTATCTAGAACTATTAAATTCCATTTCCATTTCCAATATATATGAGTCATTCCAGAACAAATCGATATCTTTTTATTATAATAACTTGAATTTTGTTAATATTATATTCGTAAGAACTATTTGTAATTCATGCAATAATAGGAATAATTTACTTCATTGCTTTTTTAATTCTGAAATTGTTTAAAAAATATATAATAAATCCTTAAAGTAAAGAATTTGCATCAAAATACTTCTTATTCATTTCTATTCTAAATTTTAAAATTGCTTTCACATAAAATTATTTTTGCCATCATTAAAGGGATCCTTTTTTTTCCATTTTATTCATATAAAATCAATTTGTTTTTGTTGCATGAATTTTTTATTATAGTTTTATTAAGATTTTTTTTATTTTTAATTTTTTATTATAATTTTTTATTTTAACTATAAAATTATTTTGTAAATACAACAATATTGAAAATATTTTGTAAATTTAACTTAAGCTAAGTAAATTTAATTTAAGCTTTGAAAAATTAAAAATATATATATTTATGTTTTTTGAATTTGATAATAATATTTAATAATATTTTTGCACAATAATGATTAAGGAAATCAAACAATTTAATATTATAGTTGTAATATTTTTTTAGAATATAGTATCATAAGAATATAGCATATCATAAGTATTTCGAACATTTTATTTCAATAATTCTATTTTTCTAATTAATTCTAATAAATTTCTATTTAAGATATTGCCTTATTTTTTCATTACTTACACAAAAACTTTAATGCTTGATATGTATTTGTTAAAATCGAAACAACTATGAATATTGCACAAATGTGATACTTGAACTGATATTATTATTCAAAGAACTCCCTACTATCTTAAGATTGTATTGGGTTGGCAACTAAGTAATTGCGGATTTTTTTTAGAAAATCAAAGACAATTTTTTCATGGAACTAAATAACTTTATTCTGTAATGTGTTGCTCATTTTGATCAATGACTTTTTGCCATCTTTCAGGCAGCATCATAATCCCACGTTCATAAAACTTCTGGTTTTTATTAGCAAAAAACTGAATCAGGTACGATTTGATATCATTACCATTATTGAAATTTTTACCATTCAAGAAGTTTTGTAAAGATCGAAACAAAAAGTAATCAGATGGTGCAAGGTCAGGACTATATGGTGGATGTGACAAAACATTCCAACCAAGCTCCAATAATTTTTGCCAAGTGACCAAAGATGTGTGTGGCCTTGCATTGTCATGGTGGAATACAATACCTTTTCGATTTGTCAATTCGGGCCGCTTTTCTTCAACTGCATTGTTTAATTTCGTTAGTTGTTCAATTAGATAACAGTGTATCATTAGACAACAGAATTGATCGTTCGGTTGGGTGGTAAGAGTTCAAAATAGACAATTCCTTTGTAATCCCACCAAACTGATAACAAAATCTTCTTTTGATGAATACCAGCTTTTGATGTTGTTTGAGCTGGTTCACGTGGCCTGCTCCACGATCTTTTCCGCTTAATATTGTTGTAAACAACCCATTTTTCATCGCCAGTTATCAGTCGTTTTAAAAATGGATCATTTTCATTAGGTTTCTTTAGCAAATCGCAGCTGTTAATGCGTTGCGTTAAATGCTTTTCTTTCAGTTCGTGAGGAGCTCATCGATCGAGTTTTTGAACATAGCCAAGTTGTTTTAAGTGGTTTTCAATGCTTTTTTTACTGATTGACAGCTGAATTGCCAACTATCAAATAACAAAATGTGTTTTACATTTGGACTACGCCAGCAAACCTAAAAATTCAACTGAAGCCATCTATGAGTAAAATCCGCAATTACTTAGTTGCCAACCCAATATAATTGTTTATATTATGAGTAATCGAATGGTGGGACTTTGATTGTTTATGATTAACTGTAATTATTCTAATTCTATTTTGACACAAGCTATCCTTGCTGAATCTAATCTTAATGATCTAGAACTATCGTAAGCCTTGGTTTTTTTTCCAATCCTTACTTTTCGTCAAAATGTACACTAAGATTGGGTTAGAGGGACCAATTGTCGCGTTGGAAAGCGGTTACGAAGAATGAGCTTTCGCGGCACAGGAAGCTTTGCGCTTCCATGATGATTTATCGCATACAAGTATGACTTCTAAGATGACCATTGCTATATCATTGTTTAAATTGAAGATCTGGAAAGCATTAGGGAATTATATCTGCTCATAAATTATTGTTAGATTATTAAACATGCTATAACTGTTGAAAATAAAGCTAGACTATTTGATCTTGACAAGTCTTGACTCTATTCTTAAGAATATATATTATGGTTGTCCAAAAAAATGGTATCTTTTTTTTTTTTTTTTAAATCTTTTAAATAGTGCATTATTAAAACGGCTATATCTCCGAAGATAAGAGAGATAAATGATTTCCAAAGCTCGTTGTAAGCGGGAATCTTTGCTCTTTGCAAGCATCTTTCATTTGTTTGATGACAAATGGTTCATACACTATGGTAGTCCAAAAAAGTGGAAATTTTTTAGAATAGTGCATTACTAAAATAATGCATTATTATATATTTTTTTCTCAATGATTTTTTCACACTCATTTAACGTGAGAAGTCAGATCATTCAAAACCAAAATGGACATTGTTCCTGGTCTTGATGAGATCGAAAAATATCAACTATAATCCTATGGAATAGTAAATATTCTCAGGAAGTTATACAATTTTTTAATAAATATTGAATTCTTGCAGCCTATTTCTTGAAATCGCACTTATTTCTTATTTCTTAAAAAGGAAAAGAATAATAATGAATGCGAGAATTGTATTCTTCTTGTAATCAATTCTCTCTTATATTGATTATATTAGATTTATATATAATCGATACAAAACATAAACTATAGTTGCATCCCTTATCTCCAATATCCCTTATCAAAAGAGTTTTACACCAGAAAAAAAAATGTTATAATAATATGCACATTCTGACCGAAATCTCATAAAGCAAAGTGCAAGAAGACTTGATCTTAATGCAATTGAATATTAGAGAAACATTTGATACATTATTCTACAAAAAAGGGCGTTCACGAGCAGTACAGTCAATGACCAAGATATGTAAACTTATATATAAAATAATACGATAGATCAAGTTTGTTCGATGGAATGAATAGAGGATCCTTTATCCCCCTGTGTTTCAATATATTTTTAGAATTACTTCTCTTCGCGTTGAAAAAACAGCCTGAATATAAAATTAATTAATTAATTAACGAGGAATAAAATATATCCTGTTTGACTTTCACCGATACCTAATGCTAATAACGAATTCCTGGCCAAGAATGTCTTAAAAATAACAGAGAATTACCTTATTCTAAATATGTTCATATCGACATCTAAATGTCTTTTGATGTATCAATGAGAGATTCTTATTATATGAAAGATTTTTATTTTAATAGATCTTTATTTTAATAGTAGAGAGCTTATCTCGTTTACGGAAACACGAATAAGATATTTGGGAATTGCGTTTCACTCTCTGGAATAGATTAATTACGCCATAGGAGTGGCATCATTGAAAAACGTTGAGGCAACTTAATGATAATTTTCGAGAATATTCTTCACTCATCAGTGTCTACTGTTACGAACTTTATTTATGTGGATAAATGAAATGGACTAAATTTCTAAAACTGGAGATTATATGCATCTCTTCGGTTTAAAGGGATTATAATTCCTTAATAACTCATTCAAGCTTTCGCACGGATTAAAAAATAAATTTAAAATCCGACCAGACTCAATTGATCGATTATATAAATCGATAAAAAGGCAGATGCAAAGAAACGAAAATTAAAATATTGGGAATCCAAGGAAAAGCAATACATAACTTATCAATGACAAAATAGAAAATGTATAGTTTTAGAACAAAGCACATTCATCACCATCATGACTTAATCGATTTTGTCATTATAAAAATACAAATAAAATAAATTACCCAAATAAAATAAATAGTAGTGATTAAGAATCAAGTAGTCTTCTAATTAATTATAAAGGAGCAAGATTTTCGAGATGCATATTATAATCCGTTATAAGGATGGAAGCTATTTTGGGAATAGTAAGAAAAGTTATTAAATATATCTGCCATTGTCCATCTTACTTCAAAAGGATAAATTGAGAACATCAAATGGCGAGATGCTTCCTATAATCATAGATGATCGAGAAATTGATGATCAATACTCTGCAACGATTTAACATTAAAAATCATAAAATCTTTTTGACAATGTCTCTAAGTCTAGATCAAATATATTAGGATGTCCTATAAGTTTGTTTTTTTTTTTTTGATATGAAATGAATACACAATATTTGTTGTTTAAGATTAATTTATTGCGTTATATATATTATATATATATCATTTTGCTTTATCACGTTCTTCCATCTCTCAAGAAGCCTCATTATTCCCTTTTTCCAAAACTGTTGGGATTTATTTGTAAAATATTTCTCGAGGAGCGTTTTTTTTTTCGCTTTGGAGCCATTTATCACGAAAAGAATTTTTTCATAACAGGAACAAATAATTGGATAGAACAAGATCTGGGGAGCACAGAAGGTGCGATAGAATGTCCCAATCAAACTGTAACTACTTTTTTCTTATGCAATATATGCACTGAGGTTTTGCATTGTCGTAATATCGTCGATTTGCCAATTCTGGTCATTTTTCTACTATGGCGGTTTTGAATTTATCAAGCTGATTGCAATATTTTCTAAAATTGATAGTTTTATCTCGAGAAAGGAGCTCATAATAAATTATACCTTTCTAATCCCAAAAAAATGGATAAAAGAACTTTCTTTAGGTGAAGTCTAGATTTCGCGAGTTGAAAGTCAATTGTCCTTAAATCAAGTGCGTTTTCGATGCATTTTGATACAAAATCTAAATCTACTCTCCAGTAATAAGCCTCTTTAAAAAAGGATCTCTTTATGTCTCTAAAGAAAAATTGCACGTAAAAACGTGATTCATAAAGTCGGTTTTCGTCAATACATGTGGTCAGGTGATTATCTACCGTTTTCCTAGAAATGTTAATGGCATCCACTATCTCTTGCACACTGTATCGCGGATTTTCAGCGAGCATGGCCTTGATAAGATCCGTATTTGTCGTTGATGAACGGTAGGTTCTTTCATTTTTCAAGTCAAAATTATATCTCTTAAACCAATTATGGATGGTTCTAGTAGTTATAGCATTATTCCTATAAACAATACAAATAATCGCAGTATCATTTTCACTATCAGTTTTTTTAAAGCAATAAAGTATAACAAATGCTTTCTTTGGCTATTCATATTGAACAGTAAAAAATGTTTTAAAAGAGTCACCAATGAAACATACTTTAAAAGAGCTCTGGAATGACTGAAACTGATAAACGGCTAATAGATAAACATGTTCATACAAAAATATTCAATTAAAGTCATTTCTAGGCTGATGCGAAAGAAACTTATACTCTAATATCATTAGTTTATCAATTATGATATTCCCAAACATGTTCACAAACTTTCGAATCACCATGTGATTTTTTGATAACTTTAACGATAGCCATTGTAAATATTTATTTACTCATTTATATATTATTTACTCATTTTATATTTTATATATATATTTTTATTTATATATTTATTAATATTATTGATTTATAATATTACTATAATATTATTAATTTTATTTGTATATAATTTTAATTATATATAACCAAGATTTCTGTTTTTTTTTCCTTTTTTTTAGTATTTAACATTTTATATGAATTTTATCCAGATAGATCTACAACATTTTTTTTCATTTGATACATAATTATTCATTTATTAATTTATTCATTCTTTTTTATTTTATTATTTATTAATTATTTTTTTGCTGGAATGATATCTAGCGGATAATATTACCATTTTTACCCTTTTATTCGAACTTTTTTTTAAATTATTCCTTACTAACTATTTCCTAATTTCCTAATTCCTTACTAAACATTTAATTTAATTCGTGTTATATATATACACACACATACACACACATTATTTTATATATATACATATAGATTAGAAAGAAAGTTCTTGCGGTTTTTAACTATTAAATTCAAATATAAATATATCTCAGCTCAAACAAAACTTTATTAATTAAAATAAAGATCATTCCAATCAATGCACTTTTCCCAACGAGAAACAAGTTTTGTTGAATAAAATTCTGGAATCTTGGAGGCGACAAACTCACTGAATGCTGTTTCAATATCTTTCTGGGATTTGAAGCATTTCTCATATAAAAAGTTGTCGAGATGCTTGAAAAAATGGTAATCGGTGGACAAGAGATTTAGTATGGATAAAGTAAAGTTTCGTAGGCCAATTCGTTCAATTTTTAAAAGGTCGGTTGGGCGACGTGTGGCTGAGCGTTATCGTAGAGAAGGATAGAATCATTTCTGTTGAACAATGCTGGACACAAGTTTTTCGTGCATTTCATCGAATTGGTAGTACATTTTAGCTGTATAATAGTTTTGCCAGGAAGCTAGAATGAATCAAACTGACATTTTCACAAAGCGAAAAATGCAAAATTAAAATTATATACAAAATCAAATGGAATTTTGCACTAATTTAATAAAAAAATAGAGCATTTAAAAATCGTAAGAAGTTTTTTTCCAATTTAATATATATATATATATTTCACATAGGATGTTAATAAACATATGAGACACCTGTGGAGGATGGATTCTAGACATCAAAACGATAAAAAAAGTGCATATACACATATGTCTATAATTAATTAACGAGTTATAAACATTTTAAATTTGTAATATTTAAATAGCCAAATGTTTCGTCATCCAATTAGTGACATGCATAAGTGGATTAATAAGATTCCCTCTATCTCTATTTATTTTCTAATAAAACTATTACAACAAAGGCAATAGGCTTGGAAAAATTAGCGACGAAAGAAAATACTTGTTAAATTTGACACTAGTCTGGCATTATTAGAAGATATAAAAACTGTAGTATTTTTTATTTTTTTTTTTTAGTTACTCGGTTGAATGGATTGCATGTATTTCTAGAGCCAAGCGGGAACTTTAACTGGGATGGTACATCTGTCAAAAAATAAGTATACTAAAACAGCGCAAAGAAGACAGAAACTTCGTATAGAGCAAAAAAACAAAAGCTGATTTAATTTTGATATTTGATACTCACAAAAACTGTAAAAGAGCAATCGATTCTTTTGGCTTAAACACTTTTCAACAAAAGATATCAAAAAGATTGCCATAAGAATAAACTAGCTTTTGGTTAAGAGTTCATAGCATTATACAATATCGGCTTTTTCTATCATTGCGAAGCAGAATTTGCCAAGCGTCGGATTTACCTGAGAATGTGAGCTGAGTCTATTAATGATTAACTATTGCAATAGTAATCCTGAATATAAAAGAAACAAATTCGAACATTTAGAATAGTTATATTATGTGCTGCGATCTGTTCAAAATCAATTCTAAACTTTTATCTTGTATCACATTATATATTACATTATATATATGGAACATATATACAATATATGTATCTCGATATCGAACTTAAAGTATATAATAAATTCTTGTATATGTGTATGTGCTTGTATAAAGTGTCTCAGAATTCACTCAAGAAATATTTTTGATAAAAAACACACGTTTATAATTAAAAATTGTAAATTTTTTATCGATTCATAAAGTATACAGTATAAGATTATATATAGAAGCATATTGAGTATATGGCCTCCATGACTTTGCTGGCACATACGCACTTTTTGTTGAAATGACCGTTTTGCATAAATATGGCTGAATATCATGATACTCAATGATTCATTGAGCTCAATTTCCTCCTGCAAGGATGATCGTGAACTTGTCGGCATAAACCTTAGACTTTAAAAAATTCCAAAGAGAAAAATTTAACGACGTTAAATCATACAATCTAGGCGGTCAATTTTGATCATCGAAACGAGAAATTACACGATCAGGAAATAATTCATATAGTAATTGAATTATTTCTCGGGCTGTATGAAATGTGGTATTGTTTTATCGAAATCATTTATATCTTGCAATTTAGGCACAAAAAAACTTATCATGTTAAAATAGCAGGCACCATTAACTTTTATTGTTTAACTAACCGCATTTTCGAAAAAGAATAATCCAATAGATGATGTCTTCAATTCAAAATCAGCACCAAACAATAACACGTGTGGATGCATTTGTTTCTCAATTCATGAATTTTTTGAATCCCAAATGCGATAATTTTATCCATTAATCAATTCATCATAAAAATATATTATCCTATCGCTGAAAATGATTTAAAATTAACGAATAATAATTGTAATAATTCTTTTACATTGATGTGATCTTTTACATTGTTTCTTTATTTATACACGCATTTGTATATTAAATCATAATAACATTCTTTCAATATTTTATTATAATTATATTTTATTATATGAAATAATTTTCCAATTAATTTATTTTTAATTTTTTATATGTTATTTCGTATAAAAGTTATTTACAATTACTTTTAGTTATTTTTAACATGTTTAGAATTTACTTTTAAGATATTTAATATATTTATGTATGATGAAGCACCAGTCCATTTTTGTAGTCAGAAGAATTTTAGGTGAAAAATTTAAGAATAGATCGATTGTGAAAATCCAATAGAGTGCCCATTATAGATCTCTAGATATTTATCTGTTTAATTTCTGTATCTGAAATTATTTGAAGAGTAGTCTCAATGATAAAAATTAAATAATATTTAAAATAATTAATTTGTTTTAATTTTGCTTATCATGCATTTCTTCATACTATCTTACCATGCGTAGAATTTCATTTCATCGTTAACATTATTAAATATTTTATAAATTAAATAATTTTATTTTTTAATATAAAACAAAAAGAATAGAAAATTAATACTACATAGTAATTGAATTTTTTTTTGATACTTACTTTTTAAATTTTCTATCATATGTTCAAAATGTTGACCACTTTTTTCCATTCATAATGATATCCTTTTTATAAATTTTTTTTTTAATTTTTCTTATTTATCTTGAATTATTTTTTATATTTTCACATTCAGTAACATTCTTCTTTTTAAAATATTTTCACTTTTGGTTTTTACAGTAAAATAAATTCTTCAAGTAAATGCAAAATCCAACGGATTTAAATCAGACGATTTCGGTGATCTCTATTAGTCCTTTACAACTGATATATCTATTGTTAAACTTTTCACTTAAAATTCGTCTGACATTAGTACAAAAATGAGCCAATGTTCCATTATGCATAAATCATGCATTTTATGATGTATTTAAATTTTCTTCATCAAGAAGAGCTATCAATTCTTCTTTTAAAAATCTTGCATATATTTTTCCAGTTAATCATAGCAATGTGGCTCTATTAATTTATTGTTTAATATACCTACTTATACATTTATCGAAAATTGCTTTTGAAAATTTTGATTTATTATAGAATGGGGAATTGTCACTTATGTACTAAATATCTCTTCTCTTGTGAAGGTGGTTTCATTCGTAAATCATATATGTTTAATAAAATTTATATTTTCATTATATTTTTTTTGTATCTCTGAACAAAATAAATAATAATCTTCGTATATGATCGGCCGGAATTAACTCTTGCAATTTCTGATCATAATAAAGATATAAATAATTTTCTTTCAATATTTGCCATATCGAGATATGATTAATTCCTTCTTTTCTTACTATTTCTCTAGTAGTAGAATTTGAATTTTCTTCTATTCCGAAACATAGCTTTTTCTGTAGTGAAAGTTAATGTTTCAAACATTTCTATATTAATAGAATTTTTTTATAAAATTCCCAAGTATCCTTAAACGTTCAATTACTTTCTGAAATATTTTTTCATTAGGAATTTTCCGAGAAGGAAATTTTTGTGATATATAATTTTTTCTTGTAACAATGTCCATCCGCTTTTCTGTACATGAATCATATCGATCAATTCTTTATTAGAATTCATGATAAAAAAGATGTATATTTCAACAATAAAATACATAATAAAATTAAGAAACACAAACACTATATTTACTTTTTTATTAATTATATAGTCAATTACTATATTATTAAAAATTATGAAATATTTAAAAATTATAAATTATGAATTATATTATATCATATTATTTATTATAAATTATATTACAGATAAATTATATACAGATTGATAGTGATCTTTGTTTGCATTCTAAATTTATATATTTTTATATTTATATATATTTATATATTTATACATTTTACATTTATATTCTACATATTTGCTATTTAATTTTTATTATAAAATAGTCTCTTATTATTATAAAATAGTATATAAAATAGTCTGTTTTTGTTAAAGGAGTATAAGATAATGTATGAAAATATGAGATAATATGTAATAATATTTGTTGAAAAAATGTCTCAATAATGAGGGTTTGATACATCTAATTTTTTTTTTCATTTGTTATTTTATTAAAATTTCTTTCATCAAAATTATTTTATAACATAACATTTTATAAATAAATTTTATTTTCTAACTTTATTCAAAATCCGAAGATTTTAAATAAAAGCATGTTGGGGAATGTTTAAAAATATATTTATTATAGTATATAGGCTATTATTAAACATGTGGGACATCTTTGGAGAATGGATTCTAGACATCATGACGATGAAAAAAGTTCATATACGCATACGTCCGATAAGCCTTAATTAACAAGTTATAAGCATTTTAAGTTTAAATAGAGAGAGAACCCTCAATTGGATGTACGACAGTACCGTATTGCAATGTTGCTTGCGTAGCGGAGCCCTTCAATGAAAATAAATATATTGATACTTTTTTTAATATGTACAATTGATTATTTTAAATAATAAATTTTAGTGTAATATAATATAATGTAACTTTTTATTTAACAAAATCTGGAATAAGTTTTAGTAAATTCCTGAATATTAATATATACACTTTATATAAATCCGTAAATAAATTATTTTATGGTATACATAACATATTATTTAAATTCATAATTAAATTGTTGTAGGATCAATTTGCCTATTTATCCAAATCCATAGGATAAATCAAAACACATAAGATTTCGGATTAAAAAGATTGATTATATTTTTTTCTACATAAATTTGCTTATCCTCACATGTACAAGAAAATTACTAATGATACTTGAATCAATTTGAAATTCATAGACAAATTCAATTGAAGTATCAATTGAAAAACTATTGTTTCTATTTTATTTAAATTCAATATTTTTTATTCCAATATGAGATTACTAAAAAAAAGTTGAAATTCAATATTTATATGTTAATGTAATATAATTTTAATATAATGCCACTATCTTATATACACTAAAGAAATCATATAAGCATTACATTTTTTTTTCACATTACTATTACATATTAGATTTTTTTTTATTCACATTAATTTTTTTGAATATAAATATTTCGATTATTATTTATTATTATATAATTTAATTTTATATGAAAATTATTTAATTAAAATTTTATTTTAAAGAAATATTCATTATTATTAGTATTATTTCATTCATATTAGTATTATTCATTTCATCAAAGTGAACTGATTATTGTGAAACGACAATGTGTTACTAAAATAGCGTTGCTAACAATTGAATGCTGGAAGTTAGAAAAAGAGACATAAAAGATTTGATAGAAAAAAAAAAATAAGATAATAATATTCAAAGTCAAATGATATGTTTGTGTGTTTTAAGTATAAGAATACGAAAACTGAAGTCAACAATTTTTCCCATTGTAATATAGTGTTGCTTTGTTCTGGATTCGTAACGTTCATGCAACATATATTAGAAATGAAAGTGTGAAAATAAAATTATTAATAATAAAATTAGTAAAATTAGTAAGAATATTCATTCAAGCGTACAAAAAAAACCATTGCGATATATATATGCATTTTTTATGGATATGTGATACTTAATATATAATATTGATTCATATTATTAATAAGTGATATTCAGATCGATTATTATTTCTCTCGCATAAGAATATTTTAGAAAATATTTTAAAAAAATATATATATAGGATAAATATTTGCCAGTGATTTGATTCGATAATTTAATAATCTGAAATTCAAATTGATTCAAGTATTTCGGACTACTTATATATATGAAAGTAATTAAAAAAAGCAATTGTGGATATAAAAACACATTCAATCTTTCTAATTCGAAATCTTACAGAAGTGTGTTTTGATTTGTTTCTATGAATTTCGATAAACATGGCAGGTTGAATGAACGATTATACAAATATTATAAATTTATTTATAATTTTAAATGAAATAATGTATAATCATCATATAACTCCTAAATATTAGATATATATATATATATAGAATTTGCTATAATTTTTCTGAGGTAAATTTCTGTTAAATAACTAATTACATAGATTTGA
This sequence comes from Apis mellifera, assembly GCF_003254395.2. Classification (NCBI taxonomy): domain Eukaryota; kingdom Metazoa; phylum Arthropoda; class Insecta; order Hymenoptera; family Apidae; genus Apis; species Apis mellifera. The sequence continues at coordinate 17,431 of NW_020555890.1, forward strand.
ATTTGTATAATTAAAATTATTTTTTAAATGATATAAAAATATTTCATAGTTTATTACATATTATACGATATTTGTACATAATATATTATCTCATATTGAAATTCATTTGAAATAATCAATTGTATATATTGTAAAAAAAATCAATATATTTATTTTCATTGAGAGACTTCGCTACGCAAGTGACATTGCAATACGATATTGCCGCGATATTGCCATCCAGCTGAGCGTTCTCGCTCTTTCGCTGTTTCGCTCTATCTAATATAAATTTAAAATATGTATAACTCGTTAATTAAAGCTTATCGGACATGTATGTATATAAACTTTTTTTCGATCGTTTTAATGTCTAGAATCCATTCTCCAAAGGTGTCCTACACATGTTTAATATATTAACACTCAGTATAAAAGTAAATTCTATAAACGTTAAAAAATAATTGTAAATAAAAGCAATTAAAAGTAATTGTAAATAACTTTTATACGAAATAATATGTAAAAAATTAAAAATAAATTAATTGGAAAATTATTTCATACAATAAAATATAATTATAACAAAATATTGAAAGAATGTTATTATGATTTAATATACAAATGCGTGTATAAATAAACAAAGAATGTAAAAGATCACGCGAAAAATTCTAGAACGATAAATTTGTTGACAAAAATGTCTCGACAACTATGACGCACAATTCGATGCTTTTTTTTTCATATCTTTTATTAAAATCATTTTAATATTAATATATCTTATTCTATTATACAAATATATTCTTTAATATTTATTAGATTATAAAGAATTTATTATTTATTCTTTATTATCTATTAGTTGCGCAAAATAAAATTGTGAACAAAAGCAAATAATATAATGTATTGTACGATATGAATATATGTAAAATTAAGTAGTATGTATAATAAGTATGAGAGCATTTATTTTGTTTGTTTGTCTGTTTCAGAAAAACAAAATAATTACGTGATTACATGAAAAATTCTGGAATCAATTAAAGAAATACCTTTGTAATGGTAACGCGAGTTTATGTATTCTTTTTCATTTTTTTTATTAAATTTTATTTCATTGAAATTTTAATAATTAGAATTATTTCATATTACAATTATTATTCGTTAATCTTTTCTTTAAAGTAAAATTATTATCAAAAACAAATTTGTGCGAAGAATTATTTTGAACTGTTATTATTATTTTTGAATAATAATAAATGATAATAAAGAATGAAACACGTATACAAATATTTTGTTTAATTGTTTTCAATTTTATAAGATGTGAAAGAAATAGTGAGGATGGAAATAATATTTATAATATTTTAACAAATATTCGATATTATTAAATGATTAGTTTTTAATCATTTCTTTTGTGTTAAAAATAATACTAAAAGAATAATAATAATAAAAAGAAATCGATTGTCATATAAAAAGAAAAATTCATCAATATCAATTTAATTTTTAAAAACGGAATTTTTAAAAATGGAAATACGCCTTTAGTAGGAGTATATAAAAGAAATAAAATTTTTCAAAAAAAATTTTAAAAGTAAACATTTGATAGTATGGGTAATATGCATATTTAAGATTTGATTCACTTGAAAAAAATTTACAATAAATGTGAGCATTTTATAATGATATGTTTGTGTGTTTTAAGTATATCGTTTATGGATCAATGTGTAAATCAATTGCAACTTTTCATTTTTTTACATTACTTTTTTTCAATTCAATGATCTAAAGATGAAAAAAACCAAGTATGAGTGAGATAGAGACAATAGTAATTAGCTGATTTATTGATCGAAGTTCATTGACTTACATTAATTAGCGTATGAAATTTTACGAAAAAATTTGATCCAAGATAAATTACAAAATTTTTTTTTTAATTTCAATAATTTGTGATTTTTACACAGTTATTATGAATATTTAAAATATTTATGTGGTGGAAGGAATTATTTAAATATACAAGTTGTGTGAAAAAAAATATAAACCAAATATATAATAATAATAATAATGATAATAATGATGATGATGATGATGGTAATGATAATAATGATAATAATAATAATGATAATATTGATAATAATGATAATAATGCTAATGATGATAACAATATTAATTGATGATAATAATGACAATACTAATAATGATGATAATAATAATAATAATAATAATAATAATAATAATAATAATAATAGTAAAGCATATAATGATAAAATAACACAAATTATATGAATTTTTAAATATAATTATAATAATGCCATAAGTATAACTTATTAAATTTTTAATCGTACAAAAAGTTTTATTATTTAATAGATTAATATTCAGAAATTTTTTTTATCTTGAGTTTTTATATAAGGAATTATTTTACTTTTTTCTGGATTTATTTAATTATTATCTGGATTTATTTAATTTATTATAATTAAATTTTATTAAATTTTATTAAATTTACTTAATTCATCTAATAATTATAATAAATAATAATCTTCTTTTTTGAGTTATGTTTTTTTGTTAATTTAATTTGTTTACTTTTTCTTAGAAATTTTTTGTAATATATTTTTTTGTAATATATTTTGGATAAGAGGAAAATATTTTTTTAAACTCGATATATTTGGTGGCTGTTCAGCTTACTTCTTAAATTAGATTTTTGTAATTTAATATCGCTCCTTATAATTTGTCGAACTTTTAAAAATATTTTGCAATTTTTATTTTCTTCTAAATACTTTTTTAATTGATTTAGTTTGTTATGTAATGTAAATATAAATATAATATATTTAAGATTAATTAATTCATGAAGATATTCTGTATTTTTAGCCAATGTTATTAATAAATTTTTTATTTCTATAGAGGTTACCTTTAGATCATGATTTCTATCAAGGAAAGATATTTTTGAATTATTTGTATTTGAGTTTTTATTTATTTCGTGTAATGCTGACTCGCAGGAGATATATTTTTGGCATTTTTTTAAGGACAAACCCAAGATTTGTGAAGCTATCAAACCATCTGAATTTTATTTTTAACAACTGGAATATTTTCAATAATCTAAAAGTAATTTACAAGAGGGTACATTTTCTAACATTTTCCAGATCCTCAATTTAAATAGATATATAATAACAATAACTACTTCATATTTATGCTTCTAATGCCTTGTGATGCACCACTATGAATGCGCAAGCTTGTCTCTCAGAGCTTTCAAATCCTCCAACGTGACTATTGATCCCTCTAATCCCATTTTTACTTTTCACGAAAAATAATAATTAGAAAAAAAAATCTATCTTTTAAACTATCTTTTAGATCAGATCAGTTAGAAATAAAATAAATCAGAATTCAGTAAGAATATATTAGAATGCAGTTAATATTTGAGAGCAATGTTTCCTTGCTCACGAAATTTATAAATATTTTGTTCGAAGAAATTATAGAAATCCTTTTTTATTATCACTCGCACACCTCTATTGAATCTCTAACAAAACATGGTATTATCTGAGAAAATTGTTGTTTTTGAGAATTCAATTGACATTTATAATTATATATTTTTGATATATTTGAACTTGGCTTGAGTAGATTCCAAGAATAATATATTCTAAAACATAAAACATACTTAAATAACATACTCAACAATCCATCCAAGAATAACATATTCAGACATAACATACTTCTGACTCAACAATTCAACATCATTCAAGGAATTTTCCTCTAACTTGGGAATATCGCGAGTCAGACTCTGACCGTAATATTATTGGTTATTATGCCACTGAGAAACTGAGATCAGTCTCAATTAAATTAGAAAGAAATTTTTTGAAAGCTCGTGCTTTCAGAAAATTGGTAAGGAAAGTTACATGTGAACACATTGTATTCTAACGACCGAATACGATAATTAGTTTGTGAACACATCTAATCATCGAACACAATTATATATTGTTATTAATAAAAAAAAGTCTCATGGTAAATAGGTCCTCATCTCACCACCAAATTCGACAATTAGATAGTTTTTTGTAATTACGCATCGTATTCTGATCATCTGTTGTGACATTATGAGATCTTGCTCTTTTATAGATTCGCGCATCGCATGTATAACCGCATTAATATAGTTCAGTCATTTTTAAAAAATATACCTTGTTATATCTGTTGAAGAACATTCTGTAAATACCCAATTATTAGCTTACATTCACCATCACCATTATAATATTATTATTGCGCAAACAATTAGAATCATTACAGTTGTCAATCGCAAATAGTTAGAATAATAGTTAGAATAGAATAGAATAATTAGAATAGACCATCATTCGTTTACTCATAACATAAACGATTATACAGTTCTACGATAACATAGCATCAGTTCAGTCATCGTATTTGTGCAATATTCAAAATTATTCAATTTAAACTTTAACAACTTTATAATTTGAATTTTATATAATTATTATATTTTTTAATACGAAAAATAATTTTTGTTATAGTTGTTTTCTTATTCTACAACTCTTATAGCTAGTAGTTTAATTATCTTAGTAATTACAGGTTTTTATATTATGTATTGTAATGTAATGTATTATTTAATATGAAGAAAATTATAAATATTTAAATTATATGTCTATATATTTTGTTTGCGCCCGTAACAGTGTTATCATAATAGTTTAATGGATATAAGCTAATATCTAAATTCTTGTAGAATGTTCTTCGACAAATGTTGTAACAAAAATATATTTTTTGAAGATGAGTAGACTATATAAATGT
>NW_020555891.1:0-21830 GCF_003254395.2 Apis mellifera
AACGGCTGTATCTCCGAAGATAAGAGAGATAATACGATTTCCGCAGCTCGTTGCAAGCGGGAAAGATTGCTCTTTGACCTCGTGTTTGGTTGGTTTCTGGACGACAAGCGGTTCATACGCTATGGTCGTCCAAAGAAGTGGAAATTTTAGAATCTTTAAAATAGTGCATTATTAAAACGGCTGTATCTCCGAAGATAAGAGAGATAAATACGATTTCCGCAGCTCGTTGCAAGCGGGAAAGATTGCTCTTTGACCTCGTGTTTGGTTGGTTTCTGGACGACAAGCGGTTCATACGCTATGGTCGTCCAAAGAAGTGGAAATTTTAGAATCTTTAAAATAGTGCATTATTAAAACGGCTGTATCTCCGAAGATAAGAGAGATAAATACGATTTCCGCAGCTCGTTGCAAGCGGGAAAGATTGCTCTTTGACCTCGTGTTTGGTTGGTTTCTGGACGACAAGCGGTTCATACGCTATGGTCGTCCAAAGAAGTGGAAATTTTAGAATCTTTAAAATAGTGCATTATTAAAACGGCTGTATCTCCGAAGATAAGAGAGATAAATACGATTTCCGCAGCTCGTTGCAAGCGGGAAAGATTGCTCTTTGACCTCGTGTTTGGTTGGTTTCTGGACGACAAGCGGTTCATACGCTATGGTCGTCCAAAGAAGTGGAAATTTTAGAATCTTTAAAATAGTGCATTATTAAAACGGCTGTATCTCCGAAGATAAGAGAGATAAATACGATTTCCGCAGCTCGTTGCAAGCGGGAAAGATTGCTCTTTGACCTCGTGTTTGGTTGGTTTCTGGACGACAAGCGGTTCATACGCTATGGTCGTCCAAAGAAGTGGAAATTTTAGAATCTTTAAAATAGTGCATTATTAAAACGGCTGTATCTCCGAAGATAAGAGAGATAAATACGATTTCCGCAGCTCGTTGCAAGCGGGAAAGATTGCTCTTTGACCTCGTGTTTGGTTGGTTTCTGGACGACAAGCGGTTCATACGCTATGGTCGTCCAAAGAAGTGGAAATTTTAGAATCTTTAAAATAGTGCATTATTAAAACGGCTGTATCTCCGAAGATAAGAGAGATAAATACGATTTCCGCAGCTCGTTGCAAGCGGGAAAGATTGCTCTTTGACCTCGTGTTTGGTTGGTTTCTGGACGACAAGCGGTTCATACGCTATGGTCGTCCAAAGAAGTGGAAATTTTAGAATCTTTAAAATAGTGCATTATTAAAACGGCTGTATCTCCGAAGATAAGAGAGATAAATACGATTTCCGCAGCTCGTTGCAAGCGGGAAAGATTGCTCTTTGACCTCGTGTTTGGTTGGTTTCTGGACGACAAGCGGTTCATACGCTATGGTCGTCCAAAGAAGTGGAAATTTTAGAATCTTTAAAATAGTGCATTATTAAAACGGCTGTATCTCCGAAGATAAGAGAGATAAATACGATTTCCGCAGCTCGTTGCAAGCGGGAAAGATTGCTCTTTGACCTCGTGTTTGGTTGGTTTCTGGACGACAAGCGGTTCATACGCTATGGTCGTCCAAAGAAGTGGAAATTTTAGAATCTTTAAAATAGTGCATTATTAAAACGGCTGTATCTCCGAAGATAAGAGAGATAAATACGATTTCCGCAGCTCGTTGCAAGCGGGAAAGATTGCTCTTTGACCTCGTGTTTGGTTGGTTTCTGGACGACAAGCGGTTCATACGCTATGGTCGTCCAAAGAAGTGGAAATTTTAGAATCTTTAAAATAGTGCATTATTAAAACGGCTGTATCTCCGAAGATAAGAGAGATAAATACGATTTCCGCAGCTCGTTGCAAGCGGGAAAGATTGCTCTTTGACCTCGTGTTTGGTTGGTTTCTGGACGACAAGCGGTTCATACGCTATGGTCGTCCAAAGAAGTGGAAATTTTAGAATCTTTAAAATAGTGCATTATTAAAACGGCTGTATCTCCGAAGATAAGAGAGATAAATACGATTTCCGCAGCTCGTTGCAAGCGGGAAAGATTGCTCTTTGACCTCGTGTTTGGTTGGTTTCTGGACGACAAGCGGTTCATACGCTATGGTCGTCCAAAGAAGTGGAAATTTTAGAATCTTTAAAATAGTGCATTATTAAAACGGCTGTATCTCCGAAGATAAGAGAGATAAATACGATTTCCGCAGCTCGTTGCAAGCGGGAAAGATTGCTCTTTGACCTCGTGTTTGGTTGGTTTCTGGACGACAAGCGGTTCATACGCTATGGTCGTCCAAAGAAGTGGAAATTTTAGAATCTTTAAAATAGTGCATTATTAAAACGGCTGTATCTCCGAAGATAAGAGAGATAAATACGATTTCCGCAGCTCGTTGCAAGCGGGAAAGATTGCTCTTTGACCTCGTGTTTGGTTGGTTTCTGGACGACAAGCGGTTCATACGCTATGGTCGTCCAAAGAAGTGGAAATTTTAGAATCTTTAAAATAGTGCATTATTAAAACGGCTGTATCTCCGAAGATAAGAGAGATAAATACGATTTCCGCAGCTCGTTGCAAGCGGGAAAGATTGCTCTTTGACCTCGTGTTTGGTTGGTTTCTGGACGACAAGCGGTTCATACGCTATGGTCGTCCAAAGAAGTGGAAATTTTAGAATCTTTAAAATAGTGCATTATTAAAACGGCTGTATCTCCGAAGATAAGAGAGATAAATACGATTTCCGCAGCTCGTTGCAAGCGGGAAAGATTGCTCTTTGACCTCGTGTTTGGTTGGTTTCTGGACGACAAGCGGTTCATACGCTATGGTCGTCCAAAGAAGTGGAAATTTTAGAATCTTTAAAATAGTGCATTATTAAAACGGCTGTATCTCCGAAGATAAGAGAGATAAATACGATTTCCGCAGCTCGTTGCAAGCGGGAAAGATTGCTCTTTGACCTCGTGTTTGGTTGGTTTCTGGACGACAAGCGGTTCATACGCTATGGTCGTCCAAAGAAGTGGAAATTTTAGAATCTTTAAAATAGTGCATTATTAAAACGGCTGTATCTCCGAAGATAAGAGAGATAAATACGATTTCCGCAGCTCGTTGCAAGCGGGAAAGATTGCTCTTTGACCTCGTGTTTGGTTGGTTTCTGGACGACAAGCGGTTCATACGCTATGGTCGTCCAAAGAAGTGGAAATTTTAGAATCTTTAAAATAGTGCATTATTAAAACGGCTGTATCTCCGAAGATAAGAGAGATAAATACGATTTCCGCAGCTCGTTGCAAGCGGGAAAGATTGCTCTTTGACCTCGTGTTTGGTTGGTTTCTGGACGACAAGCGGTTCATACGCTATGGTCGTCCAAAGAAGTGGAAATTTTAGAATCTTTAAAATAGTGCATTATTAAAACGGCTGTATCTCCGAAGATAAGAGAGATAAATACGATTTCCGCAGCTCGTTGCAAGCGGGAAAGATTGCTCTTTGACCTCGTGTTTGGTTGGTTTCTGGACGACAAGCGGTTCATACGCTATGGTCGTCCAAAGAAGTGGAAATTTTAGAATCTTTAAAATAGTGCATTATTAAAACGGCTGTATCTCCGAAGATAAGAGAGATAAATACGATTTCCGCAGCTCGTTGCAAGCGGGAAAGATTGCTCTTTGACCTCGTGTTTGGTTGGTTTCTGGACGACAAGCGGTTCATACGCTATGGTCGTCCAAAGAAGTGGAAATTTTAGAATCTTTAAAATAGTGCATTATTAAAACGGCTGTATCTCCGAAGATAAGAGAGATAAATACGATTTCCGCAGCTCGTTGCAAGCGGGAAAGATTGCTCTTTGACCTCGTGTTTGGTTGGTTTCTGGACGACAAGCGGTTCATACGCTATGGTCGTCCAAAGAAGTGGAAATTTTAGAATCTTTAAAATAGTGCATTATTAAAACGGCTGTATCTCCGAAGATAAGAGAGATAAATACGATTTCCGCAGCTCGTTGCAAGCGGGAAAGATTGCTCTTTGACCTCGTGTTTGGTTGGTTTCTTGACGACAAGCGGTTCACGTGCTACGGTCATTATGATCATTTATAGGAATGGAAATTGCTTGAGTATTTAATATAATGCTTTTTTTCATTTCTTTTACTTCCTTTCTTTACAATCTCCTTTATTTCCTTTCCTTTATCAATTCGTCTTCCTCCCTTCCTTTATCAGTTCCTCTTCCTCCATTTTTATCAATTCCTCTTCCTCCCTTCCTTTATCAATTCCTTTTTCTCTTTTCCTTTATCAATTCCTCTTTCTCCCTTCCTTTATCAATTCCTCTTCCTCCCTTCCTTTATCAATTCCTCTTCCTCCATTCTTTTATCAATTCCTCTTCCTCCCTTCCTTTATCAATTCCTCTTTCTCCATTCCTTTATCAGTTCCTCTTCCTCCCTTCTTTTATCAATTCCTCTTCCTCCATTTTTTTAACAATTCCTCTTCCTCCCTTCCTTTATCAGTTCCTCTTCTTCCATTCTTTTATCAATTCCTCTTCCTCCCTTCTTTTATCAATTCCTCTTCCTCCATTCCTTTATCAGTTCCTCTTCCTCCCTTCTTTTATCAATTCCTCTTCCTCCATTCCTTTATCAATTCCTTCTCCACCATTCCTTTATCAATTCCTTTTTCTCTTTTTTTTATCAATTCTCTTCCTCCATTCCTTTATCAGTTCCTCTTCCTCCCTTCTTTTATCAATTCCTCTTCCTCCATTCCTTTATCAATTCCTTCTCCACCATTCCTTTATCAATTCTTTTTCTCTTTTTTTTATCAATTCCTCTTCCTCCATTCCTTTATCAGTTCCTCTTCCTCCCTTCTTTTATCAATTTTTCTTCCTCCCTTCCTTTATCAATTCCTCTTCCTCCTTTTCTTTATCAATTCTTTTTCTTTCTTTCTTGTATCGATTATTATTTGTTCTCTCTTTTATCTATTCCTCTTGCTATCGTTTATGAGTTTTTTTGGTTTTTTTAGAATAAGCGTTTATGCGGTATGATTATCCACAAAAGTAGAAATTTGCTAGAATCTTTTAAATAGTGCATTATTAAAACGTATCTCCGAAGATAAATGTGATAAATACGATTTCCGCAGCTTGTTGCAAGCGGGAAAGATTGCTCTTTGACCTCGTGTTTGATTAGTTTCTGGATGACAAGCAGTTCACACGTCTTGGTCTATATGGTCATCCATAGTAATGGAAATTGCTTGAATATTTAATATAGTGCATTTGTCCCTTTTCCTTACATCCTTTTTTTATAAACTCCTTTTCTTTCTTTCCATTTTCTTTTCCACTTTTTCCATTCTTTTATTTATGCCTTTTCTTCTTTCGCTTATATATTCCTTTTCCTCCTTTTCTTTTTTAATTCCACTTCTTCCCTGTCTTTATCAATATCTTCTTTTCCTTTTCTTTATCAGTATCTTTTCCTCCTTTCTTTTGTCAATTTTTCTTCCTCTTCTTTCCTTCTTCAATTCTCTATTAATTCCTCTTCCTCCTTTCTTTCTTCAATTCTTCTTTCTCTTTTCTTTTAACAATTCCTTTTCCTTTTTTCTTTTATCAATTCCTCTTTCTCCTTTCTTTTATCAATTCCATTTTCTCCTTCTTTTATCAATTCCTTTTTCTCCTTTTATTTATTAATTTCCTTCCTCTTTTTTTATCAGTTCCTCTTTCTCCTCTCGTTTTTCACTTTCTGATTCTTCTTCTTTTATCAATAATTTTTCTTCCTTGTTTTTATCAATTATTATTCGTCTTTTCCTTTTTATTCCTCTTCCCATTTTTTATCATTTTGATTGTTTTCTTAACGATAAACGGTTATGATCATCCACGGAAATAGATATTGTTAGAATCTTTAAAATAGTGCATTGTTGAAACGGCTGTATATATATCCGAAGATAAGGAAGGTAAATTCGATTTCTGCAGTTCGTTGCAAGCGGGAGTGGTTACTCTTTGATCTCGTGTTTGGTTAGTTTCTGGACGACAAGCATTTCGTACGCTATGGTTGGCCATGGAAGTGAAATTGTAGAAGAGATCATTATAATTTTTAAAATTTTAATGAAATGTTTAAATTTTCTGAAGTTCAAAACTGTTTGCTAATCAGATTTGTGTTACTAGTTATCTAATAAACCTTTTTTTTTTTTATTTTAATTTTGAATTTATAATGTTTGCTTTTATCTTATTTAACGAAATTAAATTGTATAGGATCCGTTTCGTAGTTGTTAATGTAAAGAAAGACGTCTGAAAGATTTCATTCATTATACTAATATTTGTTCTTTAAAAAATTCTTCGATAACTAATAATCTTTGCTTCGATAATTAACAATAAGTAGTACAATCGCAAATCTAATATTGCTTCTTCATCGAGATGAAATTGAATGTATTGGGTTGGCAACTAAGTAATTGAGGATTCATAGATGGCTTCAGTTTAATTTTTAGGTTTGGTGGCGTAGTCCAAATGTAAAACACATTTTGTTATTTGATAGTTGGCAATCAGCTGTCAATCAGTAAAAAAAGTTTTTTGTTTGGTTGCGTAGTTTTCGTTTGGTGTTCGTTGAAAAATGGAAAATCAAAAGGAACATTATCGTCATATTTTGCTTTTTTATTTCCACAAAGGGAAAAACGCATCGCAAGCTCACAAAAAGTTGTTTATGGCGACGAAGCCTTAAAAGAACGGCAGTGTCAAAATTGGTTTGACAAATTTCGTTCTGGTGATTTTTCACTCAAAGACGAAAAACGCTCTGATCGTACAGTTGAAGTTGATGACGACCTAATCAAAGCAATAATCGATTCGAATCGTCACAGTACAACTCGTGAGATTGCAGAGAAGCTTCATGTATCACATACATGCATTGAAAACCACTTAAAACAACTTGGCTATGTTCAAAAACTCGATACATGGGTTCTTCACGAACTGAAAGAAAAGCATTTAACGCAACGCATTAACAGCTGCGATTTGCTAAAAAAACGTAATGAAAATGATCCATTTTTAAAATGACTGATAACTGGCGATGAAAAATGGGTTGTTTACAACAATATCAAGCGGAAAAGATCGTGGAGTAGGCCACGTGAACCAGCAAAGCTAATATTCATCAAAAGAAGGTTTTGTTCAATCTCAGTTTGGTGAGATTACAAAGGAATTGTCTATTTTGAACTCTTACCACCCAACCGAACGATCAATTCTGTTGTCTACATTGAACAACGAAATTAAACAATGCGGTTGAAGAAAAGCGGCCCGAATTGACAAATCGAAAAGGTGTTGTATTCCATCGTGACAATGCAAGGCCACACGCATCTTTGGTCAAAATTTATTGGAGCTTGATTGGGATGTTTTGCCACATCCACCATATAGTCCTGACCTTGCACCATCTGATTACTTTTTGTTTCGATCTTTACAAAACTCCTTGAATGGTAAAAATTTCAATAATGATGATGATATCAAATCGTACCTGATTTAGTTTTTTAATAAAAACCAGAAGTTTTATGAACGTGGGATTATGATGCTGCCTGAAAGATGGCAAAAGGTCATTGATCAAAATGGGCAACACATTACAGAATAAAGTTATTTAGTTCCATGAAAAAATTGTCTTTGATTTTCTAGAAAAAATCCGCAATTACTTAGTTGCCAACCCAATACTTTCATCGCATCAACTATACACATTTCTGAAAGGGAATTCAGTATTCATTTCTATTTTTCACTGCTTTGTTTTTAAATAATAGATATTTTATTTTTTTTATATCGTAAATATATTATAAAGTTGTAATATGTTAGTAAATAAATATATATTCAATATTCAATGGAATTAGTCAAAGATTTTTATTGATTTTAAAGAAATTTATCTTGAAAAATTATTATTTTGATAATTAATTTTTATTATTATAATTTTAAATAGATTTGAAACTCTAGCTTGAATCTTGGTTTTATTATAAAACATATACAAGAATAAGCTTTACATCGAAGTAAAAATAGTCACGATTAATCAATCGCGTGACAAACATTCGAGGTCGATCTCTTAATATCGATCTAAAAATTTTTATACTTATTATTACATACAGGATACATGATTCTATGTCATAATGATCAGTTTATTTTTATCTCGACTTATGTTTTTCAAAATTCACAATTTTATTATTTCTTTTGTATATATATATATAAACACTGATGGCAGGAAAAAATGGTTTGGTTTACCATAATAATATCAAATAATCAAAAACGATAGTCATTTTATTATAAACATTACTTTAATCTAAATTCTTAATTTAATTTTTATGATAATTAAAGATTTAAATTTAAAATTTTTAATTTTTAATCATTTTTGATGGGAAATTAATGATGACGATTCTGAAATAAGATTACTTTTGCAACTTGCTTTATACTAATATTGCATAATTTTTTAGAAGACTAATAATTATTCACTAGAAATCGAATATTTCGTTACAATTTTTCCACTTCTATAATCGAGCTTTTGAATTTTTTGGATTTTATGCTCGATCTTCGTATCATATTGCTCCTTAAAGTTTCACCACGGAGAGATGCTCTCATCGAATTTCTCGTGCTGCATTTAGAAAATGATCTGAATATGGTGACTGGTGGTATTTCTTCGTCTTTACGTTTTCTGAAAAATTGAATTTAAGAATAAGTTTTAAAAATCATAAATTGATTAGGCTAAAAATTTCTTATTTAGTAAATATTTATACGCATAACAATCTCGCATAATGCATAACAATTATGTATAACATTATTATCTGCCATTAAATTATTTGATTACTTATTATTATTTTTATTATTATATTTTAATGATTATTATTATTGCTCTTTTTAATCACTAAAAATCAATCTTATTAAAAATAAAATAAAAAATTTCTCAAATAAAAATTAATAAAATAAAATATGTGAAACTAATGCAAATTATATATAATTTAATATTTAATATTTAATAATTAAATTTATAATTAAGTTTTTGATTTTTTTTAGGATTTTCATTGTAATTTTTAACTATATACAATATAATATTAAGGCAAAGCAAAAATTATCAACGTAAATATTTCTATAATATATATAACATTTTACTAAATAATAAAATTTTATTATCAGTAAATTATAAATGTTTATGCAAAATAAAAATGATTAAAAAAATTAATTTAAATGAAAATTTGTTTCATTTTTTTAAATATTATAATGCATACTTTAAATATTTTGTGTTTTTTTTCGTATTTTATATATACATATATATTTTGTAAATTTTATACATTCAAATTTTTAAATAAATGCATAAATATCCGCAATCTAGTTATCAAAATTTGTTTATTCTTTTTAAATTTACTAAAAAAATTAATAATATCAACATATATCTTAATTCAATATTTTAAATAATTAAAAATTATAAAATTATTCACATTTAATAAAAAATTTAAAAATCTCTTATGAATTTCATATAAATAAATAAGAAGATTAAAATTTTTTTTTCTAATCATGGTTTTACCTTTCGATACAAGGAAAGTCCCACATTTTCTGATCTTTTCCAAAGTCCTCTCCATCCTGCAGCGTTTGCGGAAGATCTTTGTCTAACGTTTCCGGTAGAAACAAAGTCAGAAGACCACATATAATACCAAGAGTACCTAACACAAGTAGAGGCAAAATCGATGAAACGACATCAAGATACACGACAAAGGGTGCAAGGATACTGGCGACGTATCCCATTATGTGTATCAGAGCTACACCCTGAGCTCTAACTACCGTCGGCAACACTTCAGCTGCATATTGGAGACCAATATTGTACGAGATATTTATCCAAAATCGACCCAGAATTGCCAAAGTAGCTGTATAAATATCTGGAAAAAAAATATTAAAGTAAAATTTTAATTTTTTTAACAAAAAATTTCATTTTAATTAAAAAATAAAAAAACATCAAATTCGTTTTATTATCTTTAGATGATTTATTTTAATTTATATATTTATTTATCTTAATTTATATCATATTATTATTATGCTCATTCATTTTCCATATATTTACATGTATTTTATGCAAAGAAGAGATTTTATTAATTTTTTGTAAATGGATGTAAAAAACGCACAAAGATTAAATATTTATATGCTTTTTTTAAATAGCATCATGTATTTTTTAATGCATTTTATTCTCATATTTTTGGTAAAAAAATATATTCAATCCTTTCAAAAATCATTAAGAGATATTTTAATTTTAGTTTTATTATAAAATCATGATTTTATGCTAATATTGATAAATGAAACTAACATAAAAACATTAACATAAGAAAATTATGATTCATTATGAATCATAGCAATATAAAAATTAAAATATTTCTCTAAAATTAATAATTTTTTAATAAATTTTATAATTTTATATTTTTTTTATGGAAAATATTAGTCTACTGCAATTAGTACATTAAAAAATATATTATTCATATATATTTAAAAAAATATATTCAATCTTTATGTGTCTTTTTATACAGAAAAAAAAAATCTTCATGTGTTCATATACAAAAAAAAAACATTATAATATATTTTTAAAATTAATCAACTTATATTTTTCGATATGAATAATGACATAAATCAAAATGATAATATCAAATAAGCCATAAATCACATATATTATATGTTATATTTTTTTTCTATTCACGAGAAAAATTTTCTAACTTCAAACAGAAATTTATCTTAGAAAATAAATTTGACAATTCTCTAAGAAGAAAACAATATAATAGTATATAATAAAAAATTATAATAAATCAATAATTCATAAAGATAATAATATATGATATATTGGTTTAATATAATATAAAACATGTATATTTTATAAAAGGAAAATAAATTAATATGCTATTATCATCGTATATTCAGTAAATCGCTTACATAATTATAGATAAATATTGTCAAATTGTTATATCATCTACTAGAAATTTCTTCATCCACTATATGTCTAATAATTATTTAATATTATTTATGGAATCTATGGAAAAATTTATCTTTAAAATTCGATCATGTACGATAAATTAGCATTTAGTAATGATATATCGTATTATTTATTTCAAAAATATGGCAAAAATATATTTTTCAAAGAATATAAAAAGAAGATACATAAGAAATAAATATATTTATAGCTTTTTTAATTCATTTCTTTATTTCATTTCATTATATCAATATAATAATAAAAATAAAAATATTTTATATTCAATTTCTTAATATTTTACAACTACTTAATCTACATAAATTAAAAAATGAAAATCTCTACATAGATTGTTATTAATATTTTTTTAGGATATTTTTGAAGATTCGAATTTAGAGATTAAAACAAACACAAAATAAAAGTTAATGAATAAAAACATAAATTAAATAAAAAATATAAATATAAAAATATAAAGAAATGTAAACTTAATCACATTAGCATTAATTCGGAAAATTTTTAAATATGTGTGTGCATTATAGAAAGATGTATAAAAATGTGTATTAAAATGAATAGATATATATATATATATATATATATATGTTATAAAAATAATACATTATATTTAGAAATAAAAATATTTCATAACGCTAAAATTAATGATTTAAACCCATGTTTATTAAAATTTTTGACAACAATTTTTGTAAATATCTTGTATATATATATATATATATATATATATATATATATTACAAAGAAATACTTCGTAAAATATAAAATACTATTCGCATAAATTAAATTTATCATAATAAACCATAATAAGTTTTGAAACCATTTATTTTACTAAAATAAAAAAATAACATAATTTATATTTCAATAAAATATAAAATATAAAGTAAAAAAAGAAATATACAAACGATTGGAAACTATAGAAGCCCAAATGCTGAATACACCGGAAATGACAAGAGAACAGCAAGCTAGCCATCTTCTACCCCATCGATCAAGAACAAGCGTAAGGAACGTGTCTGCGGGCAATTCGGTTGCTGCAGCAATCGTGAATGTGACAAACACGTTCAAGCCTAAATTATTGACGTTTCGTACGTGACCATCGAATACTAAAGAAATCGCCATCCTAAGTAACGGAGAAAAGAAACAATTCTATGCGATGAAAGAATTCTGCAATTTCAATCAAATTTTTTGATATTTGTAAGATAATACATACCAGATAATAATGAATAATATGGTGATATTTCGTAAACGTGGTGTTTTGAATAAATCCAATACCGAATATGTTTTATCAGCTTCCTCCTCTTTGCATATTCTAGCACAAGTTTCCTATTAATGCCAAATTTCAAAAACTTTTTAATATTTATTATAATATAATTATATATATAATTATTATTTCTATTTATATAATAATAAAATATTTTAATTTGATATTTATAAAGTTTCACGAAATATTACATTAAGTTATAGTAAAATAATATCAACTTCGCGAATATAAATATACATATATATGTGTGTGTATATTTAATTTTGAAATCATAAATTTATAAATGTTGTAAAATTATTACATCTATTAAAAAATTTTTTTTATTCGTATATCGATAAATTTACTATTCGTTCTACTTATATCTATATAAAATTTTTAATATCATTCTATTTTTAATTTCAGTAATTTACTAATAAAATTATAATCTTGGGAGTAGGATATATCAATAGCAAATAATAATAATAAATAATAATGATCATTTAGTTGGATTTGAAAATCTTTTGAATCTTAGGAAGATAAAAAATTATAAATTTAATCTTAAATAAAAAAATAATATAAATATATAAAAAGTAATATAGAAATAATAGATAATTAGATATTAATATAAGATTAACATTGAGTATAAATTGTAACAATTGTTAAATATGTTGTAATTCAAAATAACGATTAAATTTACATAAACCAAATATTTACTTGCAACATTTATTTCAAAAATACAGTATAAATATTTTTCATAATTGTATTTATATTTTTTTTTAAATTCATCGATACGAGTGATTAAAAATAGAAATATATTATGTTCAATTATATTGCTTAATCTATTAATTTAATAGATTACTCTCTATTGAGTGCAAAATATTTTAAAAATATAAAATATCATAAAATGAATTTATTATAAAAAATAATATGTCAATAATTTATCTTATCAAGAATCAATATAATTTTATTATTAATCCAATATATATATATATATATATATAATATATATATATATATAAGACATTATGTAGAATAATGAAACAGATAATTACATAACTACAAAAAATAAGTTTTTAAAAAAAAATAAATAAAATTTTTATTTAAAACTTGTTGAATATATTAAGTTGAATTGAAAATTTTTAATTTAGGTACAAGAAAAACTAGTTAATTCGTGATTAAATACGAATGAACTATTAATAAATAATTTAACCAATAACCAATAATTTAACTTTAACCAATTTCATTTGAAAAATTTTTAAAGTTCATTTAATCGAATAACAAAGGCTTAAATTAAAAAATATTATTCTTTCTTCTTATTGATTTATTCGTGCAAATTATCATTTTTAGAATTACTCCTTTTACTTGATTGTATTTATATTATTTTACATGATAGCTTGATACGTACAAAATACAATAAAGAAATATTATAGAAAAATTGATTTCTTACACGGAATCGTTTGTAGACGTCATCGGGTACCTTGGTGCCGTTTATTCGCTCGAATTTTCCCAGAATATCGATGGCCTTGTCCACTTGACCTTGGCTGACCAGCCATCGAGCGCTTTCCGGTATCAACCATGGTGTCGCTACGGCTAAAATAAGAGGAACTGAAGTTGCGATGCAGGTCATCCTCCAATCGAGTAAAAAATAGGCGATCCATGGTAAGATACAAGACGCGAATGTAAAGAACATGGCTATCGACATATTCGCCACAAAAGTTCGCCATTTTGGTCCAACGTATTCTAACACTGGAATAAAAAAAACATAATCTTTTATCAAAAAATCATTTGTGAAAATAATATTCGATGAAAAAATTTTAAATTATAACTATATATAATAAATTAAATTTAAATTA
Source organism: Apis mellifera (assembly GCF_003254395.2). Taxonomy (NCBI): domain Eukaryota; kingdom Metazoa; phylum Arthropoda; class Insecta; order Hymenoptera; family Apidae; genus Apis; species Apis mellifera. The sequence goes on from NW_020555891.1 coordinate 13,943, forward strand.
TTTAGATTAGATTTCTATAAAATTCTGTCTTATAAATATAAAAAATAATTATATTTATTATTATTAAAAGTTTGCTATTTCAATCCAATGCTTTTTAATGGAAAATATAATATTTTAAAATTGTAAGAAAAATGTCATTTGTGAGAAAAATATTCAACGAAGAAAGAATAAAATATAAAATTTCATAAAACTTCAAATTATAAATATAAGAAATTTAAGAAATAAATATTTAAATAAATTTCCATAAAATTCTTTTAAAAATAAGATATATAGTGTAATAAGATTTCAATTAATCGCGATTATCTTGAATCTCGATCATCTAGATGAATATTTAAAATATAAAAGTAAAAAAAAAATTTGTATTATAATACATAAAAAATGCGTAATTCGTAATTATTTCTTCCCGAGCCCTAAATACTTATACTTAAACTAATTATTCGTAATTAGATTTTTTATTTATTCATACTTTCTTTTATTTATTCATATTTTTTATCATTTAAATCAATTAATTAAGATCCCAAAGTAAATGATTACGATTACTATTGAACATGAAAGTTCGCTATCTTGATTCAAAAAAGTTATTAAAAAAAATTATTAAAATAAAAAATATAATATTTTAAAAAATCATTTGTAATGTAAATCAAAATAATATTCAAATATTAACAAAAAAAAAAGAAAAAAATGTAACAAAAATTGTTTAAGTATAAGTATAAACTTAAACTTTTTTATCACAATATCTCCCTATTGTGATTCATTTCGAAATGAAAGAATAAAAAAGTGAAACTAATAATAGGTGATGTTAGAAGATATAAAAATTTCAAACAAACAAGTGTATTTAATATGATTTGAACGTTGTAATTTTTACAAAAAAAAAAAATTGTAGTCAATTATAATGAAACTACTACTTATAACTAATTGAAAGTAATTCTGGATTAAAAAACCAAGACAATTAAGTGATTAACAGTGTTTCTTCGTTAAGAACAATTACTCTCTATTTCATGGTAAGTACAAATAATTATTGTCCACTGGTGATAAATTTCCACAATTTGCTATATCATTCCTATATTGTTACACGATTAAAAAATTAAAATCATACTTCCCATTCGTTAAATATACTCACGAGACTAATTAATTATCTCTTTGTTCGAAAGTTATTTCCATCATTCGAGGTCGCTTTAATTTCTGTGATCCAATATAAATAAATCGAATAATATTTATCTATATATAGCAAAAAAGTTTTACAGTTTAAGAATTTTTTTGAATAAAATAAATAAATGTTTATTTAAAAAAAAACTGCGATAAATAATTCTTGTTCAAATTACGATTGGTTAATCTTCTATATGAGATAATTAATTATTATTTCATGATTGCGATAAATTTTTTAAATATATAATAAAATAACAAAAATTAACAAATAAATTAATCGAAATAGATCATAATTTAAATATATGTCAGGATTTATATCTTTTATTCATAATAGTTCTCTAATAAAGTAACATAGTCTAATAAAGTTACGTTCGACAAAATCGATTCTTTTTGAGTCGATTTGATTCAAATTAAGTCCTGATACTATATTAATTATAAAATATAATTCAAATGATATTCATATAAATTAAATAAAAAATTGTAAAAATTATAATATAATATATTTTATAATATCATATTTTAATTGTTTTTTTTTATACATATATATTTTTTAAATATATTCTGCTTATAACAATTTAATGTTTTCTCATTTCTTATGATGAATAAATTGATCAAGAAAAGATATTATTTTTATTAAAAACATCATAGAAAGAAAAGATCAAAAATATTTCTTTCGTTCTATTCGTTTTATTAATTTTATCAATTAAAAAAGAATCTAATAAAAAATGTATCATATAATATATTATTCCGCATTTATTATAATTCATAGATTTCTATGAATCGCGATTCTTGAGCAGTTATTTTAATCAAGTATATAAAAAATTTTGCAAAATTTTATAAAATTTATAATAATCTTTAATAATACGAGATAATTAAAAAAAAATATTTAAAAAAATTAAAAATTAATATAGTATATACCAAAGGGAAACGAAAAATCAACATTGATCTTGTAATCGATTTTTTCAACGTGGAACAATAGATTTTTATCATCGATATCGTGAATTTTTTCGCAATATTGAATATGAAAAATAAAGGAATTGATCAGAAAAACATTAACTTAAAGTTTCGATATAATTATTACATATTGTTATTAATATTAATATTAATATTAGAAATTATTTCACAGATACATTTATATATTTTACTTAATATGATTTGAACAAGAACTATGATAATGATAACTATGAAAATTTGAATATTATATATACCTAATAAATGTGCTATCCTTAAAAAAGATTAGTTAATAGTTTTTAAATACTTTTTTAAGATATATGTTCCAGTATGTAAAATAAAATACATCGATACTTATCTTGTTAGATAATCGATTGTCCAAATAAACAAAATTAACATAATATCGAAATTATATTTTTACGTAATTATTTAGTATTATAAAAAAATCCATATTATTTATAAAAAGAAATTTTATTTTAGAAAAGATTATAATTGCTATAATTTAATTATTATTCACATTTTTTATAACGAATAAAGCGATCAAGAAAATAATATATTATTCTCATAGAAACGGTATAGAAAGGAAAAGTTAAAACTCCCTCTTGTTCTTTCTTGTTCTACTCGTTTCATCGTTCTACCTATCAAAATATATTATTTTTAATAATAATCGCTTAATAATATTCGCTTAGAAAAAACATTCATTTTTCTCGCAGTCTTTTAGATTTGTTGTCTAACACTTGTGCAATTGCATGATGTTGTATTAAAGCACGATTTCTCTCGTTTATCACAAAGAATAAAAATTCTGTATCCAATGTAACGAGTTGAATTACAAACGTAGTATTAAAGAGCAATAATCGTCGCCAATATCTCGCGTGTCTATAAATCGAACGAGCAATGTCCAATACAAGGACATTGTTGATATTTCGAAATTAATTCATATTCTTTCTCTCATTTCTTTTTTCTTCTCTTTTTATCTTCTCTCTTTTTTTTCTAATTGATCGTCCGATATATTCTCTCCTTTCTTATATATTTCTTGATATCTTTCGTATTACGTGTAATTCGTAAATAGCTTTAATAAGGATTTAAAGTAGATTAACGTTACTTACTATTATAGATACTATTGGATAATTACTTACTTATAAATTCGACAAATTTAAAAAATATCAACGCTTGAACTACTTTTGAATTAGTTTATCTTATCAAGATATCAGATATCATATATATAGACCAATAGATATCCAATATTTTGATGGTTTTGACATATAGTGAAAAGTATAAGTGAACTAATATTCGATAAAAAGAATTGCCGATTTGAATTGTTATAATTTCGTAAAAAAAAAAAAAAAAATCATACAACATCGGTGTAAATTCATTTTAAATTGAAATATATATCTATCTTTCACAGTTTTTTTCACAATTTTTCACAATTTTTTTTCAAATTTTTCACAATTGTTTTTAATATCTTTTATATTTATAATTTTTTATCATTAAAGTATCTTAGACACTTTTCATATAATAAATATAATAAAAGTAACGATATTTTTTTTTCCAAAAATTTGAAAAATTTAATGAGCTAAAAAATTTTTACTAACTTCATAATAAACTTAAAAATTGAGATATATTTTTTTTTTCAATGAAACATGATTTTTTTTATCAAGTTATTGCATTTTGAAATATAAATGAAAATTTAATATTTTTTTAATTTTCGTTATCCTAATATTCAAAGTTTAATAATTTAACGATAAAAAATTATGTAGCAAGTTTTAGAATTATTGTAAAAAAAATTTTAATTTTTATTATTAAATCTATCGCGAATTCACGAAATTTTTCAATAATTCTATAAACGAAAAAAAAATATTTTTATTTTTTTATTTGCTACATTGAAAAGAACAAATTCAAAATTAATACTGATTGTTATACGTATGATTTTTTTTTTTTTTACAAAGTTATAATAGTTTAAAATATCAAAACTTTTTTATCGAGTGTATAAGTTCAATTCAATATTCTTCACTGGCTCTTGTTTCTTTTCGATTAGTTTTATTATTCTCTATATTTTTATTTTTGTAACAAAAATTGATATCTAAAACTTTTATTTTAGAGCATTAATGCGTAATTATTATATAAAACTTCTAGAGAAGTAAGAAATAGAAATATGTTCTTTCACTATACATGTTACAAAAAAACTCGTAAAAAGTGTGACAAATGGAATACTCTTAAGTATAATATAATTTCCACGAAGAGATAATCAACTATGAATAAATAACTCATAATCGACAGTCAATATCTTAACTTTTATGACTTTGATTTCATATATATTAAATCCTATTGTAAATTATTAATTAATTATATATAATATTAATATTAATAATTTTATATATAAAACTTAAATTAAAAATTTCTCTTTTAAATTAAAACTTAAATTTGATTATTTCGTGTTGTCTAAGATAATTAGATGACTGAGAAATTTTTTTAATTTTCATTGATAAAATCTCATTTTTTCATTTTTTATTACCAAAATTTACATTATTACATTACATTAGATTAGAATTTTATATGCTAGAGAATTCATTGATTTGGAAATTATAAAATTTTGTTAATAACATTAATTTTTTTTTTCGTGCAATTATATCAATGTGTAATATCATTCAAGAAACGATAGAATTTAAGATTTAAGATTTAAGAGATTTAGACGTAAAATGTTTAAACGAAATTCTCACGATAATTATGATATTTAAACGAAATTCTCACGATGATTAAAGTTAAAATTAATGTAGATAAAATTCTTACAATAGTTATTCTATAAAATTGTCGTGTCTTGATTTCTAATTATAATAATTTTTTACTTTCAACTCTAATCATTATTAAAATAAAATTGTTATATATATTATATCTAATACATCTCTTAATAATTGTATATCTACTGTAAATCTCTCAAAATTACATTCAAATTTTAAAGATAGAGCTAAAAGTAAACTTTAATTTATCAAAATTTTCAAAAAAAAAATTCAATAAATGAAAATTTATCATACAAAGATATCGCAATATTAATTTTTTTTCCACGGAATCAAAGAAAAATAAAATCATAAGCATCATTTTGTTTTTAACTATTTAATCGATTAGTTATCGATCATTACATACATAATTATTTCAAGTAATGTAGACATTAATGATAAAAATTTACTTGTTAAAAGTTTATAAATTTGACTTGAAAATTAAATTAAAATTTTTGTAAAATTTTAATTTTTCTGAATTTGAGTTAATATATTTCAATGTGTAGCAAATAATTCGATTTAAGAAGTTTATGTTTGATTTATCACGACGATGAAAAGAAAATAAACAAAATTATAATCTTATCAAATTTTTCAAGTTATTTTTCAAGATTTTAAATTATTAATTATTAAAGCTCGACTATAATAAAACTTATAACTTTGTTCTAAATAATGAAGAAATTAATTTTCGATTTTAAAATAATATCAAATAAGTGGCCATGTGAAAATATTTTTCTTGTATGCGTTAAATTTAAAAAAAAATAAATAAATAAATAAATAAAATAAATTTAAAACAGCATTTTATTATTATAAATATAATTTTTAATTTTATTTCATCTAAAAATTTTATTTCCATATACAAATAAGAAGTTTTTTTGTTGAAAGAATGCATATTTTATTAAAAAAAATTAAACAAATTGTTTTATAAATTTTTTTTTAAAAAAGATTCAAACTTTGTTCATATTTCTTTAAATCTAATAAAAATAACCAATTCTATTACTTTTCTTTCGAATTTAATTTATTTTAACTCGTTATGCTCTAATATAAAGAATAAACGCATTATTATTTTTCGTTTTTCTCAAAAATGATTAATTAGAGAAAGTAATAGAAGAAAACATAAATAATATAATGATTTATATATTTGTTTTGAAACATACTTTCACATGATATAAAAAAATTTATAAAATTCCATTTAAAAAATTGAAACTAATATTGAAATCTCGAAAAAAAATGCAAATTACAAAAAAATTACATGAATTATATGAATGAAAATTACATTTAAAGGCAATGTAACTTTTTTTTCTTAATTTTCAAGAAAAACACTGGAAAAATAACGTGAACACTCTATAAGCATAAAAACAAATACATTTGTTTGTTCGAGTAAAAAAGATTTAAAGATGATTCTTGGAAGAAGAAAGTACCAACCACTTCAATTTCTTTTTAACGTATAGCATAGGTATATTAATTTTTATTTTATTTATATAATTGTCCAAAATCTAACATTTTTAATTTTTAACATTTTTAACATTCTTTTCCGCATAGTTATAATAAAGAATATCTATAAATATTCGCAAGATATAGAGAAGGGAATTTACATCATTGAAGATAAATGACATAAATTCCTTTCTCGAGGCCTCTCATATAGAGCATTCTTCATTATAATATAGAATAAAAATATTTTAATAAAATTATCAGATTCGACGATAGCTTTTATAAAATTTATATAATACGTGACAGAATATAATTTGATTTATTTATGTACTATTAATTTGATTATTATATATCATCAATTATATTTTTATAGTAATAACACGATAAATCTCTGAAGAATAAAAAACTGAAGAATAAAAAATTGTTATCAATTGAAATTTTTATCTCTTATAGCTAGATGAAATTCTAGCCGCAGTTCAATTGCTTAAATATACAGTTACTAAACATCTATATTATATCAGAAGTGAACGTATTTCCAGGTAGAAAGCGAATGTGATGTAATAAATAATCTTTTCAATATTTTCATGATTGTGAATATTATAAAATTTAAACAAATGTTTTCTTTGAATTAAACAATCCTAATAATATATTTTCATTATATTTTCATCATATTTTCATTTTGATATATCTATCACTATATACACATTACTTTATTTATTCATTTTTCATAAATTATTTTAAAATATATATTCCTGTTTTGACAAGAAATTTTTATAAATTTTTTTTAGCCTACTTCTTTTATCCGTTTCTCATTAATTTTCTTTAAATTTTAATAAATTTCTATTCTAGGATTTTTAATAAATTTCTATTCTAGGAAATTTCTATTAGGAATTTTCGACAAATTTTTTTTATTCCTGTATAGTAAATATTATCGAATATATTATTTTTCAAATAAATTTGTTTAAAATATTTTATATAAAATCTCTAATCAATATTTCTAAGTCTGATTTAAATGAGTAATATATAATCGATATATTGAAATATTTTTGTTATGAAAAGGTACATATATAATACTAATATAATATATAAAAAAAAAAAAAAAATCAATGCACATATATATATGTAAAATTAATACAGTATAGAAGTAATTGATACAGGTTTCTTTGATCAAATAGCAAAGTATCCCTTTGATAGTATTCCACCCGTGAAAATTGAAACTCGAATGGTGTGCACAGACCGTGACTCGATGACTCAAGTGAGACTGGAAAAATTTATGACTTGTTCACCGAAAACTAGGCCAAGTTGACGAGATTCGTGAGCAAATCGTAACTAGTAGTTGATTATACTTTGTTTGAATTTTTTAATTTTTTTTTTGTCAAGGTTTTTTAGTAGGTAATGAATATTTAATTATATAAATAAAGTTTGGTAAACTAATAATGGGTAAAAATGACTTATGATTCGTATGAATCTTATGTTAGATCGTGTGTGTTAATTGACTCTTCGGAAAAGTAAAACGTAGATAGAAATCAAGATAAAAATATTATTAATTCGTTTCGAGAGGATAATAAATTATATCGAGTTCGTTGATTTGC